>NC_087218.1:57639200-57795604 GCF_015104395.2 Macrobrachium nipponense | reverse complement strand
AATCCAATAAATGGAAAAGGAAGAAAAAGAAAAATTAATAAAGGGACATAAAACAACAACGAAATATAAATCATATGCCGAGTTAATAACTCAACCCGAAGTCCAAGATACTAAGAACTCTCTAAGTCTCCTACCGTAATGCCAACGAACTGCAGTAGTAAAGAACAAGGAGTAAGTGCATAGTCAGTCTGTCTGTACAAAAGTCAGGTGACCAACCAGGTGACAATTCAGATGACATCGGGGACAGAAAGGCTGCACCCCGATGACTTCATCAAGCGCTAAAACCACCGGTGACACTTGCTACCTCATGAATGTCTGGCGCAGAGACAGAGGTGCGGGTTATTGGCAACTCTTTCCCGAAGGATGCGTGCCTGGTCTGTCTGGGTGATTCAAGCTAAGCAAACATTGGGGTTGTTTCAACGCAACCCAGCATCACCAGCAGCGATATCATCTCATGAGAGACTCCTGACTCGAGCTTTTCTGATGCCAAGAGAAAGGAGAGTGCAGCAAAAAGCGACTCAGTCCCGGAGGATGAGTGCCTGACAGCCTAAACTGGTCTCATGTTAAGCGAACATCAGAGGGTGTACCAATGCAACCAATTTTGTCAACAAGAAACTCAGAGCTACTAAATGTCGCCTGGTCTCTTATGAGTATCTCGACTCCAAGAAACCAGGTGAGACAAAAAATAGATGGCGAACAAGTCGCCAGACGACAGCAGATGATCCATTGACTAATACCCTATCCAGACAGACAATGGGAGAAGCGTGAGTCGACAGGACATGTGAACCAGTGGCTAGTCCTAAGTCAGAATTGACTTTAGGAGAAGCCTAGTCACCAGTGCCAATGACCCAGTGACTGGTCCAATGTCAGACTGACAATGGAAGCAGCGTGTCCTTATGTCATCAACAACACCTATAAATACCTAACTGCCTAATTCCCATTTTAACTAAACCAAAAACTGCCCACAAAAGTTATAATGTAAAAAACAAAGAACACAAATAGTACAACAAGAATGAGATACGGGTAGTGACCAAACATAAAACAGGATGACTACCTTATTCTCCTGTCTGACGACCTCTCCTGCCATCACCAACAGGCCCAAGGAATGAACACTGCCTAGAACTAGAGATACATTCCCCAAATAAAAGATGCAAAAACAGAATAGAATGCCAAGTTGCTGGCTCAAGCACCTTGGCGACAAGAGACGTTCTTCATAAAAACTACTGATGTAGCGACTGCTCTAATACTGTGTGCTCTCAGCGCCTGGCCTTCAGGGGCAACTGAACCGCCAGTTTTAACAATGAGATCTGAGGAAAAAGGATACACCATTCTTCGAAATAGGTCTGTTGACATTTCAGGGTGAAACAAACAGATGACGGGGACCACCCTGAATGTTCTTTGTGTGACATACATGACATGAGAGAGTGCTAACAGGTCAAAGAACTAATTCCTCATTCAAATTACCGACAAAGTGACTAGCGACTTTGGAACGAAAGGCCTCGGAATGAGATTATCAGACAATTTGGCCTATGCGACAAATTCGGGAAGGTATGACAAAATCATGTCTTATCCAGATCTGGCAACAAGAAAAGTGTGTGCTTGCAGTTCATCCACCCTCTTGGCTGTTGCAAGAGAGACAAGGAAAAGTGTCTTAGAAGAGAGGTCCCTAAAATTGGCCGTATTCAAAGGCTCGAACGGAGGGAAACTCAAAGCCTGAAGGACTTTATTAACATCCCATGTCGGAGGAAACAAACGCGGACTGGGTCGAGATAATGGAAAAAATTGAATTAAATCTCTAATGACATAAAGAGAGATTTCAGGGAGCCTTACCTTAAAAACATATGAAATCATCAACCTGTAACCCTTAATGCACAAAGATGACAGGCCCCTGTCATGATGTAAATGAACTAAAAACTTGGCTATTTTCGGTAAGGAAGGTCTAGAAATTGAATGCACCCGAGACCTACACCAATGTCTGAAAACCAACCATTTTGCTTGATAAACTACTCTAGTTGATTGCCGCCTGGCAAGAGCCAACTGTCGAGCCACTCTGGAGGAGAACCATTCCTGCTTGGAGAATCTCCTGACAGTCTCCAGGCATGAAGATGAAGCATGTGGTGCCTCTGATGGAACCAATGAAAATGAGGTTGTTTGAGAAGATCTGGTCTCTGGCAGATGGAAGGGGGGGGGCTCCACTAGTTCTTCCAGTAGGTTGGGAAACCACTCCTTCTGCGGCCAGAAGGGGGAAATCAGGGTGGGATCCAGACGCTTGGTCACTCTCGCTTTGTTGAGGACTGCCCTCACCAGACCAAATGGAGGAATAGCATATGGTTGAAGGCCCAGTCCTGCAATAGAGCATCGGTCCCAGCACTCTAAGGAGTCTGGTAAGGGGGGAAGAAGATCTGGCACTGAAAATTCAATGGGGATTGGGTACATTCTTGGTTTCTTAGGTATGAGACTGCTGTGGTGTTGTCGATGAAGATTGCTACAACCGACTCCGACAGCTGATCCTAAAATGAAAGAAGGACTAGGTGCAGTTAGCCCACGAATACTTGGCGTAGTTTCTTAATTCATTGTTCGTTATGGAAATATTGCCATGTGCAGGTGTCAGATTATTTACTTAACAAAAAATATTTCCTTGCAAAGTTGCTATACTTAAAATAAATTACATAGTAGATTTATTAAATGTATCAAAGATAATTATTTTGTAAGGAAAATATATACTGATGAGTCCACAAATTTTAATTTAATTCATTTTGAAGTTGGCTTTTCTGCTGCTCGAGTCTTAACCCAACGTACTGCACTGTACTGGGGTGTCGTCATTTTGTCTCCTACAGCTGATAAATAATACATAGGGCGTCAATATTCTTTAATAGCAATGTGTAATTAAACTAATCTTGTCCTTTGATCAATAAAATAATTTGCAGGACACATTTAATGGGCCTAAATTTGACTTCTGATTTTCACACATGATTAGCCTAGGTAATGTGAGTGAATATATAAGTCAACAATATCTATATTAATCTGCTTTATTCGATTATTCCTGTTATTCTTTTTTTATTGGCCGCGTTCTCCTTTTTGTTATCCTTTTCATAATTGCTTATAACATAATTTAGTCAGACCTAGCTATTCAAAGTCAAAAAGCAATCATAAAAAATAAAACAGATATAATTCAGTCCTTTTTTATCGAATTCCTTGCATACGTATCACCCTGTTTCATCTGGAGACTTTGGAAAGCTGGGGGGAGTCAGGACTTTCATAGAAGCTTTCTTGGGTTGATCTTTCTGTAGCTATTCATTTCTTCTAAATATAAATTAATTAACATTAGTTTCACATGTCAGGTTAGACCTACTACCATAAGAAGATTATAAGTAGCGGAAAAGATAAGAAATATGAAAGGTGACTTTCTCGTTTATGTCTATTTCAGATATTTGTTTTTACAATAAACACCTACTACTGTAATCAGGGGTTGTTCTTTGACAGCTACAACAATCATAAAGGGTGTAACCACGAGTGATGCCAATATTTTGGGGAATGAAAGATAAAAGTAATTTTGAGCAGAAAGTATTTTATACACATGCATTCTAAGGCTTCGGTTGTCAGTGATGGAATTTTAAAATAACCGTTATCATTAGTAATGCTTTCATACCATGGAATTCATAGTGAGATGTGGGGGGCATGTGATGCCATATAGGAGTGATGGGAGGGATCAGACCGATGTTAATAAATTATCTCCCTTAATAAACATGTATTATTTAGGTTTTGAAGAAGAAAACAAAAAAAATGTAGGCATCATTGAATCTGTTTCACCCTCCCTATCCGTGGTATTTACTGGACACCGATATAAAAAAAAAATAAATAAAAGTAAGCCTAACTAAACCTCTCATCCATCAAAGGTAAGTTTGCTTATTCATTAAACAAATATGACAATTTGTCGAAAATTGCATTTTTCCTAACTATACAAACCTGAGGTCCTTTAACAATAGGAAGTAGCTAGCGGCAGCTGGAACGGTCGTAAGCTTCGAACAAGGGAGAACGGTAGTTAACTGCTTGTCGATCGTCGCGCGGCTGGAGGGGAGGTAAACAAATCACTTTTGCTTTTGGCCCATGCAAAATACGCAGAGTGAGGGGTGGCATGAGGAGGGACTATATGTAAAGGACCTCAGGTTTGTATAGTTAGGAAAAATGCAATTTTCGACAAATTGTCATTTGTTCCGATACGTTAAATTACAAACCCCTCGGTCCTTTTAACAATAGGAAGACTCACCTTGCTTGGTGGGAGGAATCTGAGTCTTTTTGATGAACAGACTGGTGTTCGTCCATCCCTGGAATGCCTCCCTGGTCGTAAGAGCGAGGGAGGGATCCAAGCCTCTGTCCGATTGATCGGGGTGTGCACCGCAGGATCAATGGTCAGACCTCTGGGCCGAGTACTAAGAGAGAGGCAAGCGTATCTCTTTGTACCAGCATTGTAAGAACTTTTTCCTTATACATGAGCAAATGTAAAGTAATGGGTTTGTCTCATGTCGGCATCCACTTTCTCCCCTTGTTGTTGGAGAAAGTGGTGGATATTTACTCCTATCTCTAGTTAAAGAGGTAGGATGGGGCTCTGTTGAATAGCTTACCTGCATCTGACTCCCTCCCAGCAAGGTAACGACCGTATCCCTCTGCCCACAGGTAGAGGTAGAAAAAGATGGTGAAGAGAAGCCAGTCACTCTCTCATTCACGCATTCATTCTCCCAGTCATACCAGGAATCGATGCTGTTCTGCCTGCTCGGGTGCTGGGTAAGCTTACACGTGTTGAGCAGCCACCACAGGTCCCAAGGAAGGAAAAAGTATCCAAGGACTTGTGGGCAATATCCCGAAGGTAGAAGGACGTGAAGGTGGTCTGGTTGGCCCAGACACCTGCCTTCAGGACCTGCGCCACGGAGAAGTTCTTACGAACGCTAAGGAGGGTCCGATACCTCTGACTTCGTGGGCTCTCGGACGGAGCGTACGGATGTCGTCGCTACCATCAGCTTCGTACGCTCTCCTGATCACCTCATCAGCAGCCAGAAAGAAAGCGTGTTCTTGGAGACTTCTTTCTTGGTAACCCCAGTGCTAACGAAGAGGCGTCGACACTCAGGCCTGAGATGTCGAGTTCTCTTCAGATAGCGCCGTAGCGCCCTCACAGGACAAAGCAGCATCTCATCCGCATCATTATCGGTGAAGTCCAGGAGGGAGGGGATCGTGAAAGACTCGAACCTGTCGTCAGGGATCGATGGATTCTGAGTCTTAGCTACGAAGTTCGGGACGAAATCGAGCGTCACAGATCCCCAGCCTCTGGTATGTTTAACATCATAAGAAAGGCCATGTAGTTCCCCTACTCTCTTCGCCGATGCCAGGCCAGCAAGAAGAGGGTCTTGAGGGTCAGATCCCTGTCTGACGACTCTCGGAGTGTGGCTCGAAGGGTCTTCGAGTCAAACTCCTAAGTACGAGAGTCACATCCCACGCAGGGGGCCTGAGTTCCCTGGGTGGGGAAGAGCTTCCGAAGCTCCTCATTAGCAAGGATATCTCGAACGAATTCGAGATGTCCAGTCCCCTCAGTTTTAGGACGAGAGCCAGGGCGGCTCTATATCCCTTAACTGATGGGTACTGAGAAGGAGCTTCTCTCGGCGAAGAAACACGAGGAAATCCGCTACCTGCTGAAGAGTGGCTCTGAGAGGAGACAGACCCTGTCTACGACACCAACCACAGAAGACGGCCCACTTCCCCTGGTACACGCAGCTGCAGAGGACTGTCGGACGTGTCCAGCCATCTCTGTTGCTGCGCTACGAGAAAAGCCTCTCGTTCGCAAGAGATGGTGGATAACAGCCAGCCGTGAAGTTGAAGGACTGGACTGCTTATGGTGGTATCCCCCCCCCCCCCCGTTCTAACGTGTTGGCTGGGCTAGAAGGTTGTGCCAAGTGGTAGCTCTCTCGGTGCGGTCCGCAAGAAGAGCCAGCAGGTCCGGATACCAAACGGCTTGTGGCCGTTTGGGAGCCACAGGATCATTCTGAGATTGGGAGTGGACCATCCGCGCTCCGACTGATCACTTTCCGAATCAGACAGAAGGGAGGAAAGGGCATGTACGCGGAAGAGGTTGTTCCCAGGTCCCAGGGGTGTTGGAGAGCGGTCCCTCGCAGCTGCCCACTGGGCACCGGCACAGCTGGAAAAGAAAACCTGAAGTTTTCTGTTGTGCCGGGTGGCGAACAGGTCTACGACCGGTCGCCCCCACAGGTTGAAGAGCCTTTCCGCCACGTCTTGGTGTAGAGACCATTCGGTCCCTATCACCTGATCCCGACGGCTGAGCTTGTCTGCTACTACATTCCTCTTGCCTGGAATGTAGCGTGCTGACAGCTCTATCGAGTGAGCCGTGGCCCACTCGTGCACCTGCACCGTCAACTGATGGAGCGGAAGAGACACTAGCCCCCCCTGCTTGTTGACATATGCCACTACTGTGGTGTTGTCGCACATCAACACCACTGATGTCCCACCAAGCGGTCCTGAAACTCTTGGAGAGCGTTGAACGCCGCCTTGAGTTCCAGGACATTGATGTGAAGGTGCTTCTCGTGACGGTCCCACACACCTGCAGTCAGCAACTCCTCCAGGTGTGCGCACCATCCCTCGGTCGATGCGTCTGAGAACAGAAGCATCTCCGGGGGGGGAGTGCGTATGGGCACTCCTCTTAAGAGGTTCTTGTCGTCGAGCCACCAGGCTAGGTCCTGCCTTACCTTGTCCGTGATAGCCACGGGAAAGTAAGGAGGATCCTTGGCCTGAGACCAACTCTCCCTTAGTCTCCACTGGAGAGACCGCAGGTGAAGACGCCCGTGATGGACTACTTCTCGAGTGACGACAGATGGCCGATCACGACTTGCCATTGCTGTGCTGCCTGTTTCCTGCCGAGACAGGAACCGGCCGGCTGCCTCCCTGATTTGCTGATACGCAAGTCTGCGGGAAAGACTTGCCCTGCTACCGTGTCTATCAGCATACCCAGGTACTTCATCTTCTGCTTGGGTTCGAGGTCGGACTTATCGTAGTTTTATCACGATCCCCAGATCGCGACAAAACTTGAGGAGCGATCTCTGTCCTGTAGCAACTGCGAGCGGGAGCTCGCCAGGACTAGCCAATCGTCGAGATACCTCAGAAGACGTATCCCGTTCGAATGGGCCCAAGCCGACACCAGAGTGAACACTCGCGTGAACACCTGTGGGGCGGTTGAGAGACCGAAACAAAGTGCCCTGAATTGGTACACCGTCCCGTCGAAGATGAAGCGGAGGTACTTTCTGGAGGACTGATGGATGGGTATTTGAAAATACGCGTCCTTCAGGTCCACTGAAAGCATGAAATCGTTCCCCCTGATTGAGTCGAGCACTGAGCGTGCCGACTCCATCGTGAACCGCGTCATGCGAACAAAGCGGGTTCAGGGGAGAGAGGTCTATCACCAGGACGCCAGACCCCCGATGCCTTCTCCACTAGGAAGAGGCGGCTGTAAAACGCCCCGGTGACTGGTCCTCCACGATTTCTACAGCTCGTTTCGCCAGCATGGTCTGATCTCCTGTCGAGAGCGTTGTCCTTTGCTGATCCCCGGACATAGGTCTGTAGATGGACCGGTTTGGAGATGAGGGGGGCCGAGACTCGAAGGGTTAGTAGATATCCCTCCCGAAGGACGTCTACTATCCAGTTTTTCTCGGCGGACCGAGCTGCTGCCAAGTCGCCCCAATGGCTCGCTAGGCACCCCCCCACTTCCGGCAGCAGGTGAGGGGGAACGCCGTCCCTAGCGTTTCCCTCCTCGTTTCGACTTCTTTCCAGCCACCCTCCTCGGGGAAAGGAGGAGGGCTGGGAGGAGGGCTGGTTGCGGCCTCCTAGCAGAAGTTGAAACAACTGGAGTCTTCACACGGGGTTTGGACGGTGCAACCGTTTTCGCCAGCCGTGGAAGCGCTAGCCAAGCTCTTTGGTTTGGGGCCGCAGTTACTCGAGGTTGCCCAGAAACCTTCGAGACTGCCTGGTGGACTAAGCGGTCACTCTCGTCAGTGCGCCGCCGTTCCACCGCAGCGTCCACCATCTCTCCAGGAAAGAGAGCTGGGGAACTCCTAAGAGGTCCATTTCGTAGCCCGAGTGCCGCCTCACGCCCGGCCCTTGGTCACTCAGGGTAAGGACTGCGTCCCTACGTCGAAGAACCAAGTTGGCGCCACAGGTTAGCAGTCTGATGGGCGAGGTAAGAGATTGCTCTTCCTCCAGACTGGCACAGTCTCCTGAAAGAAGCGTCGTCTTCGAGAGCAGAACTCCCAGAGCCGGCCGCTACTTTGGATATTGTGAGGGACCACAAATCCAACCAGGAAACTGCCTGGAATGCTGCCATAGCGGTAGATTCCAGGGCAAGTGCCTCCTGCTGCGAGAACCATAGATTCTCCGACAGGAGCTGCTGCAGGGGGACACACCTGGAGTCAGCCTCGCTAACTCCGGGTTAACCTGTTTCGGCAGTATCGGGTCTTCCGATGGCACGTAAAATCGCCGCTGCCGCTGTAGAGGAGGAGGAAGCAGCTTAGAGGACCGTCCGGATTTTAGCGAGTCCTCCCGTCCGGAGACGAGATTCTCCACCTGATCCAGGACCGAGTCCGCCAAGCTCCGATCGTGGCAACCCCCCATCATCATTTTGGGCTCCCTCTTGGGAGACCCCAAAATGATTCGAGCCGGGACGTGGGCTCTGCTGGTGGTAGCGGCGATCCTTCCGCAAGGTCATTATGCAGACGCATCAGCTTAATGAGCCTCTGCGAAGTTCCTCTGTATCTCAGGCGTTACAGCGTCTTGTGGAGTAGGACCGTCCAGTCCCTCCAGCAAGAGCATATCCCTCGATACTCCTCCTTCAGAAGGAGGTAACAGCGACAGACCCCTGACGGTCGCCTCCAACTACCTTGCGCGTACGTTCTGGCTCGGTCCTAAGACCGTGCCTGAGCCGTACGGCGTCATAGCTGGGATCACGAGCGGCGCACCTCTCGTGATCGCTCCTTGGTACCTAGCGCCTCCTCCCGGTATAGCCCGAGGAGGTTGAAGGTACGGAGAGGCAGACCTGACGCTCCCCCCTCGCTCGCTGGCAGGACCATCGTGCGGGTGGAGGGCTGCTGCTGATCGTCAACCCGCGGTGACGGTCGAGCAGCAGGCCTAGCCTTGCCGCTAGCCTGAGGGGCGATTGGCTAGGCTGAGAACGTTCGAAGACCGATCTCTAGCGTCAGGCGAGCTGCCGCTGGTCACCTCCGTCTCCGCCTGTCCCATCGGGAGCGCGGACGGGTGACCTGCTAGGCTCTCTGGTCGCGTCGAGACCGGCCAGCGTCCTCTCGGCGCGTCAAACCGCTGGTACCAGCCGTGGCTGGTACCGGCGCCGTGGGGACTCCTTCCTCGCCTCAACCCGTGGCCGGTCAGCGACCGTCACGTCAGCCCGAGCAGCCAGATTGATCGCTGCGAGAGTCGTGTGCACGACTCTCGCCAGTCTTCTGCTCCGCGCCGCTGTCTTGACGGCGAGCGAGCTCGGGCGTCAAAACAAAACTTTGGCTGGACGGTCCTTCTTTGGAAGAGCGTCCACTCGGTGCTTCTCGCGAACGAGAAGCGGCCGAGACGGGAACCTGTTTAAGCGGCAGAACCGCTAGCACCAGGTGAGGACGCACCAGCCGAGGCTGGTGCACCTCTGGTGCCCGTCGACTTCTTCTTTGCAGAAGAAGCGACGGGCCCCGTTCCCTTTGGAAGGAACAGGAGGACCAGCAGAAGAGCTCCCCAGCGTCGCCTGAGCGAGCCCGGGCCCTTAGAAGATCCCGAAGGAGTCTTCTAAGGGGGGAGGAGGCAGCCTTCTTCTTCTTCGGCTGTTTAGCCTTAGAAGTCGAATGGGGAAGGAGAGGCAGCAGACGACGAAGAAGACGATGAAGACGACGACGACGACACCTTCTTCCTCTTCCTCTTCTTCTTCGCCAGGCTCCGCAGAACAGACGTCAGGTCTTCCATCCAGGAGGGAGCCGGGGCAGTTGCCGAAGCAACAGGGCCCGACTGCACCTGTCCGGAAAGACCTGAGACTGTGACAGCAACACCAGCAGCAGGAACAACAGGAACAGGTCCGGGAACAGCAGGAACGGCAGGAACATCTGAAAGGGAATGTGCAGGGCCGATCTGAAAGGGAAAGATAGCTGGAACGGCAACAGGTACGGCAGGCACGGCAGGTACCACGGGAGAGCCAGGCGTCCTGTCGGCAGTCACCGTCATCCGTGGCACTGGCGGCAGGTCCAGGGGGGTACTCTTTGGGCAGCGGAAGTCCGGGGTCGGCAAAGGAAATCCAGGTGGTGGTGGCACCGTCCTCCTTGGCACGGCAGCAATGGGTTTTTGTATAGCCACCGTGGGTGTCACCGACATTATATGGGGCGTATATACCAGATGTGGTGGCATCTCATACGCTGGTGTCGTTATTGTGGTAGTAGTGGTGGTCACCGCACCATGAGTGACCACCGCCGACCCCGCCAACCGCTGAAGCAACCCCTGGATGCTGGGCACTCCCTGCAGTCCCAGCGACTCCCACACCTGTCCCAAGTCGTCCTTCGCTGATGGCACACCTGCGGAAGCAATAGTCGGGTTAGTTGGAGGGGCTTCCTCGCGCCCTGGGGGGGGAAGAAACAACCCCCCCCAGAGCGGACGGAAGACCCCGAGTACAGCTGTACGTCCGGGTAGCGGGCGCCCTCATCCACACTCGACGGATCGAGAGAGGAAAAGGACTCCGCTACCCCCCGCAGGGGAAGGCGCGCGAAACGTGGGGGCTGGCCGGGGGGCAGGAAAGAGGACGAAGTGTCCGTCACCAAAGGAGTCACTGGACTTTCCGATGACTTCTTGGCCGGCCTAAGTCTCTCTCCTGCCCTCGTACAGCACCCACTGCGCGCGGACAATTAATACATATGACACAAGTTCGTTGCGGGAGCACTCTCGCCCCCGGCAACGAGTACAAACCTCATGGGGGTCCACGTCAACGAATGACCTGAAACCTCCACATCTACGCCCCTCCAGCCCGGGACACACTCTACGGGCGACTGGAGGGCGCGGTGATATCTCCATTTCTTCCAATTCACTCATTGCAAGATCAATAGAATTGTAAAAGTACTTACAGTCACTCCTGATTTATACAGAAAGAGAGGCAAATACTCAAACTCAAAGCAAACGACAACGCGGGCAGAGCGATGGCGAACACGTCCTTCCCACACACGGCCGAAAGCAAAGTGGTTTGTTTACCTCCCAGTCGCGCGGCGCGCGACGATCGACAAGCAGTTAACTACCGTTCTCCCCTTGTTCGAAGCTTACGACCATTCCAGCTGCCGCTAGCTACTTCCTATTGTAAAGGACCGAGGGTTTGTATTACGTATCGGAACAAACCAAAGATTTCAAGTGCATTTTTAAAAATCTCTCCCTCTCCATCTAAGTATTCATCAGACACCAGTCATTGGCGTAGACCTAGTCATGATTCCTGGTTCAACAATATCATTACGAGACCCTAAAATTCAAAATTCACAAATGAATGTTGCTTATCAACATTTACACTACTGTAGCACATTTACACTACTGTATTGTCTTGCTCTCTTGTGGTTCTTCGATGAGTTCCACCTCTAGACCCATGTTCTAAACTTTGCTGTTCCCTAAACAATTTGATTCATCTATGTGTGATTCTCTCCGGTATATTAAGCTTTGCTGATATCTCTATAACGGAACTCGTACCGAATGCAGTGCAATAATTGTCTCTTGCTCAGTGAGAGATGTTTCTTTGACTGATAAATGACACAATGACATTAGATTCCCACGCACATAACGACATTGAAAGCAATAGAGTGAGGTTGCATGGTTCACACTGTTAGGTTATCTTTTTTTTCTTTATCTTTGTTAGCATTTTGTATGTTTCCTATGTTTTCTGTAAAATTTAACAAATGGAATCATTCAACTACCTTCAACTTAATAATTAAATGATAACGTAAGGACTATGTTTATGTGATACTACTAGTGATAGGTGTCTCCTATCTACTTAGTAATGTATGTCAGTAGTTGTGATATGACGTTTTTATCACTTCGTTTCGTTCATGTCAATTTTGCTAAACGGAAAATAGTTTTACACAATAATATAACATGATGTTCTAAAGATATCAGTGACTGCTTTTAACGTCATTACTTAAGATTTCTTCCATCTTCATAAAGAAAAATAGATTATTAAAGCATGAATTGTGAGTCAGGCAGGTGAACGAAAAAATGATATTGTTATGATACAATAAAGTTTTATACATACTTACCTGGCAGATATATACATAGCTATTACTCCATCGTCTGACAGAAATTCGAATTTCGCGGCACACGCGGCAGGTAGGTCAGGTGATCTACCCCAGTGGCCGGGAATAGGAAACAATACCCGTTTTTCTAATTCATATTTTTCTTCCAGCTGTCTCCTGAGGGAGGACTGGGTGGGGCCATTTAATTGTATATATCTGCCAGGTAAGTATGTATAAAACTTTATTGTATCATAACAATATCATTTTTATACATTCAACTTACCTGTCAGATATATACATAGCTGATTCACACCATTGGTGGAGGGTAAAAGACAGCTATTACTGAATAGACAGGTAAAACAACATACGTTGTAGGTAATAAATAAATAAAACCTTGTTCCTATGTGTTTAGACGAAGGGTTGACTTCCTAGCTATTGCTAGTAGTCTGCTTCGTCTCAAGAGCCTCAGCGAGGATGTGACCTATGGCTAAGAGTTCTTGTAGATCTGTCAATGGGGTCTTATCCACTTATTTGACAGAATCTAGTGGTCATTTGTCAATGGGGTCTTATCCACTTAAATGACAATACACCAATGCCTATTGGCATAATTTAAGGAGCACAACACCGATCCCGATCACCTGATCCTAACACGAGGGTTTGTGCTTAATTTGAAAAGAGCTATCCCCAAACTCATTTCAAATAACCCCAGAAAATAATACACTTATGTTAAAAAAAAAAAATAAATAAATAAATAAAATTTTAATTCACTAGTTAAGGATCAGTGTCGGCTCCCTATCCCAGCAACGCATCCGTGGACACGTATAACAAAGAGAGAAGGATCTCTCATAGGCCCACTTGATCTCCTTCGTGCAAAGAGAAGTCAACACAGAGTTGCATCTCCCGTTATTACAGCTAATATGACTCTCACGACATATTGTATGGAAAAGAACAAGAATTGTTAAAAGCTCGCACTTCAAGTGCTTTTAATTCTTAGCTGTTTGAAGGAATCATCAGTTACTCAAGAAGTGCTTTAGAGATTCCACAGTTCCAAAGAAGACCAGGGCTTTCTTTGAAACAGATCTCTCCTGGAATGAAGCCTAGAGCCTGGCTTGCGCCTGGTCTGGCGCTTCGCGCCTGGCTGGTGCCTCGCTCCAGCCTGGCGCCTCGCCTGGCTGGCGCCTCGCACCTGGCTGGCGCCTCGTGCCTGCCTGGTGTCTCGCGCCTGGCTGGCGCCTCACTCGCGCCTGGCTGGAGCCTGGCTGGAGCTGGCGCCCCCGCCCCTGGCTGGTGCCTCGCGCCTGGCTGGAGCCTCGTGCCTCGTGCCTGCCTGGCGCCTAGCGCCTGGCTGGTGCCTCGCGCCAGCCTGGCGCCTCGCCCCTGGCTGGCGCCTCGCGCCTGCCTGGCACCTCGCGCCTGCCTAGCGCCTCGCGCCTGCCTGGCGCCTCGCGCCTGCCTGGCGTCTCGCGCCTGCCTGGTGCCTCGCGCCTGCCTGGCGCCTCGCGCCTGGCTGGTGCTTCGCTGCCTGGCGCCTGGCTGGCTCCTCGCGCCTGGGGCCTGGCTAACTTCTCCCTACTTGCTGGAGATTCGAGCTTGTTAAGAGTCTCAATGAAAACTGGCGATGTCCACCTCGGACACTTATTTGCCTGATTTATTCACCTCTAGCGCATCTTGCGCCAGATTGGAGGCCTACTCTTCTCTTCATCAGACAATGACAGTGTTTATTTGACTGTCTTGCTCTGGCGTCTTTACGCCTGTTTGGCATTTGGCGCCTGATTGGCGCTACATTGTCCGAAAGTCTGAACATCCACAATTGCTTATCAGGAGAATGGAAAAGGGTGGAAGAAATTCTTCACTTTGAGCTTATGGCCTCTGCAACAAGGGGAGGTAATTTTAGTCAGCTACATCCAGTAGACGATAGGAAATCTAATAGTCCGAGAGACCAGTCTTCCTCCTCCGAGGATCATACTTGATACTTTCGTTGCTAACGAGCACTCTTCCTACATGTTGATGAGTTCTCTCGTTGCAAAATCTTCCCTATCCTTGCACGAAGGCAGGAAAAGAGCCTGGAAGTCTAAGGAGACTCTGAGCTGAAATTGGGAGGATTCCGATTTCTAGCTCTTTAAATATATCTCTTCAAACCTTCTGGGAAGTAGTTTTGAGCCCGCCTCATCGTATTCCAAAGACTCTGTCAACAAACGTTTTAAACCTTATCTTCTATTGTAGATGACAACGTAAATACATTGCCTGGACAACGAATCCTTTATCTGAAAGCGTTGATCCAGGAAAAAAGGTTTTAGTTCTTTTGCCAAACATGCCATGCTGGCAGGAACCCATTGCCGAGTCTTTCTAGAATTTGATTCCAGATTCCAAGCCCAAAATCTCACTCGTCCTTTTGGCGATTAGTACAAGAGAAACATTGATGAGAGCAGTTTCCATCTTGTCAGACACGGAATCTGAGGCCCAAATAGGATCCATTGTAACTATAAGATCTCCTAGTCTTGTCGTATAGAGGTATTGTATAAGATCCCGAAGATCTTAATGCTCTGCTATCTCCAATTCTCTTTATAGAGACAGGGTATAGCCTTTTACTGCGTTCTTTGATAGCAGATATATACAAAGGTAATTCTTCCCTCTGAAAGGGAAGAAAAAAACCGCTATGTGGTTCACAGAGTATCGGAAGAGGACAGTTTCCTCATTCCCACTAGCACGATCTGCAGTAATTATATATCTTATCCATTGACTACTGTCATTTACCTTGAAACATCCTCTCATTCATGTCCCCTTCGTGGTCAGTCTGCACGCAGACAGACTCAGAGTGGAGAGGTTGTTAAGGTAGATTTAAAATAGATGCTGAAAGAATATTCAGACTGTCTTGGAAAAGACTTCCAAACCTGCTGTGAGAAGAACGTGACCTCTGAGAATCCAACCTCTCTAAGTCTAAAATGAGGCATAAACGTATTATCCTTCTCTGTCGCTGAGCCCTTCCTTTACATTCTGTAAAGAGTTTATATTTTAGGGGAAAAAGAAAAAGGACTAAATTTATTCCCTTCTATAACATAAGATGGCGTATATTGCTACCTCTCTCTTATTATTATTCTTCTTCTGACCTCGTGCCTGGGCAACGAGAGAATGGAAAATTCTATCATCGTTATTCTGCAAAACAACAAATTATTATTATCCTATTCTCCTAATAATTGATCCAGGATCGAGGAGGAATCATTCAAGATTCCTATCCTAGGACATCAGGCCATAATGTACGGTTCAGATACTTGAAAGAGCCTCTCACCCAATACTGAGAGCTTCTACGAGTCTTTTCCAGTACCAAAAACATTACAAGGTCTCCCTTGTTACATGTTTACATAGGAGTAGGATAATATAACATCCTGTTAATAACAATGAAAGAGGAGAAAGAGGAGCTGCATGGTTCAAGGGACTAGCCGAAACGTGCAATAAAAAAGGGGTTGCCAAGGTCTTTCTAAAACCTGCACCCAGATTAACTTATGAGTCCGATATATTTTCTATCACTTGTCTCATAATGTTGAAAGCGAGAGACCTCTAAAGATATCGGTTCTCTTCACCATGTAAAGGTCTATAAAGCAGAAGAACCCACTTATCCTGACACGTACTACTACGTCGCCTGTGCGATATCTAGAATAATTGTCAGTAGAGGATTGATCTGGCAAAGAAAGTTTCTCCCAAACAACTCCTCTTGCCAGGAAAGAAGTCGCTCACGCGACCACTATATTACCTGACATTGAGAAGTCTGTTCTTGTTAGAGACTTCAGCAATTTCAGTTAATCCTGACAAGGGCCACGCCGCCTGTGCAACAACTTGTGTCCCTGTCAGGAAAAAAAACTGATCTTGTGTCAGTTCTCAAAGAGGAAACTCTTGGAAGTCTATCTCCAAATACTGAGAAATTGGAGATCCTGATGTCTTGCGCCTGGTTGGCGCCTCGCGGTCTGGCTGGCGCTCGCACCTGTCTGGCGCCTCGCGCCTGGCTGGCGCTCGCGCCTGGCTGACGCCTCGCGCCTGGGCTGACGCCTCGCGCCTGGCTGACGCCTCGCGCCTGGCTGGCGCCTCGCGCCTGGCTGGCGCCTATCGCCTGGTTAAAGCCTGGCTGGAGCCTTTATGGCCCATTACTTGCAACCGTGGTCAGGAAATCTCGATATCAAAATAAGAAGAGGTGCTGTAAGAATCCTATAATTCTACAGTACTTCCATAGTTGGATGTTTCTTCTCAATTTTCCTCTAATTCGAGTATATCGGAAGGGGAATTATTCTTTCCTCGGTTAATTCTTCCGTATACTCCCCCCCCCCTTTTTCCTGAACGAGAAGGACCGCTCCAGTGCGAGGGACTGGAGTAACTTTCCAGCTCTATGTAGGAAAGCATAATTTGCTCTAAGGTATATCTATTTAACTAATTATTTTCTAGTTAGAGCCAGGCGTCTGGCTGGCGCTTATGATTCCTTATGGCATGGTTTGAGGAAAAGGAAGCAGTCTACAGGAAGACTGTTCGTCTTCTTCTTACTAAGAGATCTATGAAGAAGACTTCTCGCAGGTTCTCACAACTCTTTACAATAAATGTTAGACATACTTTAAGAGTTATTATCGTCGATCGAGGTTCTCACGGACTCGCAAATTCTTGCATTGCTTTTATTTAATAACTCGCTCAAACGAGAAATATTTTGGATGGTGCTCTTGGCTTATTGCACCAAGCTGGCGCTTCTGGCGCAACTTGCGCCAGGCTGGCGCCTCCTACTAAATTAAACTAATTATCTTTATGTTATGTGCCAGAACATCTGTGTCTTTATGGTACCCGACATCCTTTCATATGTTAATTCCGTTCTTATTATGAAAAACATATACGTAGTATAAATCCATTCAGGGAAACCATTTCCCACTAAAAGAATGTTTCCCATCCGACTCATACAACTTCTGCGCAATATCAGATTCTAAATACGGTTGTGTCCTTTCTCGAAAGACTTAACCATACCATAGTCTAGAAGTGAATCTCTATTACACTCTCTTCTCACTAAGTATGTACTCTAATAAGCCATGCTTTCGTAAGTATGAGTGCATTAAATAATATAATGTTCTGCTGCATTAGAATCCTTTAATCATGTTACCTACGGTAAACAGCATTGAAAGGTTGTAATATCCTTCTTATTGAAAGCTTCCTAACAAAAGGCAGACAATATATTATGATAGCTTCAGTATTCCCTCAATCCGAGGCTAAGACCACGATTGTAGGGAAGAGATACGGTTAGTTATCCCATTCCGCAGGAGAGAGCTGTAAACGACCGCTCATGACTGAGAACAAGATGGTACTGCGTTCCGTTGGTCTCAAAGCGAAAGCAGTCTTCGAAAGCCGTCTGGCCTTCCCTTTCTAGAGTTGCCCAGTTACTCCATTAAATAAAGGAATCTTATAAAATTATTATTGAACTTCAGGAAGTTTTTATAAGCATAATTAAGCGAACGAGACTTCGACAAGTCTAGAAACTAAATAGATGTCGTCTAAACAATTCTTTTAAACATATTCCTTCCTAGGAAAGTCCTAGAAGGGTACTGGTAATTCATGGAAAAACAAACCTCTTCTAAAATACTGAAGAAAAATGTTCTATCCTACTCTCAATCCACCAAAAAAGAAATGCTTCTCCGGTCACTTCTCGAAGACACGATAGCATCATATAACTCATACTCTAGCGTAATAGAATCCTCTATAATACTGTTACATTAAGGTAAACCGTATTAATTTAGGAAATTTTGTAAGGATTTCACTTGACCATTATAGCATAAATTTCGGTATGTATATGCCTTGCCATACCGTAGTCCTAAGGCGATTTGTCCTAAGCATGGTAGGAGCTAGAGGCTTAAAAGTCATACATATATGCTTTATCACTCAACAAGATCCATATAATTCATTCGATTGACAAACAATCTAAATCGTTCTCATCATGATAGATTTATATCTAAAAATGCACCGATGGGGAATTTTATGTTGAAATAACAATTTCATACCCCCATGGGATAGCGCTCTCGTCTAGTTGCGAAAAAATGTTCGAACAATGACTTTATCACAAATGTTATCGAATGATCTCTAATATTAGAAGGCGCTAAATCGTCGCCTGATTCCGAAAGGTGGATCGATTAATGTCATTCTCATTTTGAATAAATCTACCAGAAGGCATTATACGAGGATCTTCGCCAATTTCATTCATTCGAAGTTCTTCTATCCATCGAGGAACAGTAGGCATAAAAAGGGAGAAACACTGTTTTAGGATGCCTATCCAAATGGCTATCCCTGGCAGTCTGGACGGCTACAGAATCTGCCGAGGGGGACGCCTGACCGGTGGGGATTCTCTGAAACCTCCTTACGGTTTTCGACATTCCTTCTCCTCTAGGCTTGTGAGCTTGGAAGAGGTCTAAACCTGAGAGCGAGACAAAGAAAGCCGATCAGACGCACCCTCCATTGTAATGGGAACACTATATTCACTTCTTACGTTCTAAGAGTTCGCATTTGAACTATATCCAAAGTCTACAATTTGCAAATATGATATTGTAGATTCTGCGGAGTAAGAAGGTGATGAGGATGCCACAACTACTAGTACTATTACTACTATAATTGCTCGTTAACACAAGAGCTAATAAAGCTTCTAAAGGATAGTTACTTTTCTGACTTCCCCAACTAGGAAGAAAGATATACATTTCCTCAATCAAACTCTAACACTTATCTGTATTAATGAATAAATATAAGTAATTCTCTTTCATGAAAGTATAAGTAATTCACTTTCGTGAAAGTGGATGAGTGTCTACCGAAAACTTCGGTAGTTACACGTCACTAAGCTTCGAAATTTTCTAAGTTAATTTTATCAAAATTCTAAAAGTTAACAAAAGCGTATGCCGAACCAAAGATCCATTACTTCCCTTTAAAAGTTAGCCCAGACGATCGATGGCGATGAAACACGAAATCCATCAGGAGGAACTGCAAACGTTGTTTACATTCTAAGCGACAGAAAAAATATGAATTAGAAAACGGGTATGGTTCCTATTCCCGCCACCCACGCGGCGGGGGGGGGTAGATCACCTGACCTACCTGCCGCGTGTGCCGCGAAATTCGAATTTCTGTTCGGACGACGGAGTAATAGCTATGTATATATCTGACAGGTAAGTTGAATGTATAAAATTGTAAAACTCTATCACCACTTGTTTAAGCGTGTGTACACTGCCCTTTGTTCCCTCCAATTTATTGACATGATCCTTTCTTCCTTTGACCAAAAGCCCCATCCTTGATCTGAGGTGTCTGACCAAAACTTAGGTTCCAGCGGAACTGAAAGAAGAGACGTCCTTGACTCAAGGTGGTGAACTTGCATCCACCAACGGAGATCCTTTCGACATTGTGGAGAGGAGGCGACTATCATGATCTCAGACACGAAATCCCATGACTAGTGAAGGGTTGACTGAAGGGACCTTATTCTGAGACGTCTTCCGGGATCCAGTTGGATAAGGGATAACAAAATGGCCCAGGAGAGTCCTCCAAAGAGAGACTGGGTGCATTTTGGAGGACAGAAACTCTTCGGCCAGATTTAGAAGCTTGTCCATCCGTTTCCAAGAGGGAGAAGCCCTCAAAACCTGGGAATTCAAAACAATCCCCAGATAATTCATGATCTGGCAACGGATTAGACAAGTCTATTCGAAGTCGACATGAATGCCCAACTGGACACAAAGATGTTTTCAGTAAAATTTAACAAATGGACTAGTAAATCATCCAGATACTGAAGCATCCTTACTCCTAACCGATGCAGAATAGCTGAAACAGGATATCACCCAAGAAAAGACCTGTGGAGCAGTGGTGAAGCGGAAACAAAGGGTTTTGAACTGGAAAACTCCAAAGTTCGTGAAAAACCAAAGGTAAGGTCTGCTTTTCGGATGGATGGGAATTTGCATATAAGCATCCTGCAGATCGATGGAAATCATCCAGTCCCCCTTCCTGACAGATGAAAGAAAAGTCTGAACCGTTTCCATCCGGAACTTGGACTTTAGAATTAACTTGTTTAGGACCGAAAAATCTATGATGGGGTGCCAGTTGCCCAAGACCTTTAGAACCACAAACACCTGTGAGTAAAACCCGGGAGGAAGAGGAGCTCGCTCTATCGCATCCTTCTTCAAGAGGGCCAAAAGCTCATTCTCCAAGGCTTGACCCCTCATTGAGTGAGGGGAATAACTGCTGAACTCAAGAGCGAAACAAAAGGGATCTCGTAACCTACCTTCAGGACCTCCACTAACACCCCCCCCGGAAGCTGACCAGTGGCAAAAGACAAGCTTCTACTGTGGTCTCAAGGCGAGGTAATGACTCCTACTTCGAAAATTCTTACACACAGAGAAGGATGCAGAGAAGGACCTCCTGGAGGTTGAGCTCTTCTGCTGTCCTTAGATCTGTACCAAGAACCTCTCTGACATTTCAAAGGGCGAGCACCACAGGAGGAAAACCAAGTGCCAGAAACCTGAGATGATGTACTCAGGAGAAACGAGCCAGAAGGAGGAGGTTGCTGGGCTGGAGCAGATGGTGCAAGTCTGGCACTAAACTTACGCTTACCCCTTGAAGAAATGGGACGAAAACCAGAGGAAAAAGTTCTTGATAAGGCCCAGTGAGCTTCGGAAGAGGCATTGCCTTGATGTTCTTTCAAAACCTTAGAAAGCACACATCAAAAAGGGAATTGCCAAAAGGAGAAGAGACAATAAACCATTCTCCACATCTCCGAAACAGAAGAGGGAAACTGTGACAAATACAGGTTATGCCTTAGTGAAACGAGAAAGGCCTGCATAGAAGCGGCAAGGTCGTTCTGATGTACAGAAGCGATCGAAATGGACGAGCAAAATTTTTCAAAATAAGGAGCATCGGGAGGAACAAACCCGGAGTCCTTGACATATATTAACCGCCGAAGCGGTTTAAAAAAAAAAAATGTCTCCCGTGTGCCGGAGACGTTTCAGAGTGAGCGCGGAAGCGGAAAAAATATTTTTAAAAAAAGTCATAGCGCGCTTAGTTTTGAAGATTAAGAGTTCATTTTTGGCTCCTTTTTTTGTCATTGCCTGAAGTTTAGTATGCAACTATCAGAAATGAAAAAAGATTATCATATCATATAAATAATGCGATATATGATAGCGCAAAAACGAAACAAATTTCATATATTAATTGTATTCAAATCGCGCTGTGCGCAAAACGGTTAAAGGGAACAAGTTACTTTTTTTTCGTTGTATTGTACACTAAATTGCAATCATTTTGGTATATTACAAATTGTAAAACGATAAAAGCAACACAGAGAAAATATTATCACAAAATAATGCATGAATTCGTAACTCACGGACGTAAACACATATTTTTTTCAAAAATTCACCATAAATCTAAATATTGTCCTAGAGACTTCCAATTTCTTTCAAAATGAAGACAAATGATTGAATATTACTATACTGTAAGAATATTAGCTTACAAATGCAGTTTTCGACCATATCTGACGAGTTAAAGTTGACCGAATGTCGAATTTTTTTATATATATATTTTTTTATATGCAATTATTTCGGAAATAAGAAAAGCTACAACTTTCAAATATTTTTTCGTTTATTCTACATGAAATTGCGCACATTTTTCATATATAAAACTCTATGAAATGCCTAATATGAAATGGAGCAAATATTCCGAGAATGGGACTTACAAATTCGGAATTTGTAAGTCCCATTCTCGGAGGGAAGGAAAGTTTTTTTTAAAAATTCACCATAAATTTAAATATTGTGCTAGAGACTTCGAATTTGTTTCACGATGAAGATAAATGACTGAATATTACTAGACTGTAAGAGTTTTATCTTACAATTGCGTTTTTCGACCATTTCGGTAGAGTCAAATTTGATTGAACGTGGTTTTTTTCTATTTATCGTGATTTATATGCAAATATTTTGAAAATGAGAAAAGCTACAACCTTCAATTATTTTTTGTTGTATTATACATGAAATTGCGCACATTTTCATATATAAAACGTTATGTAACGGCTAATTTAAAATGGTGCAAACATTACCACAATCGCACGTATGATTTTTTCGGAAGAGTTACCGCGCGGACGTAAAGAAAATGTTATTTTTTTCATAAATTCACCATAAATCGAAATATTGTGCTAGAGACTTCCAATTTGTTGCAAAATGAAGGTAAATGCTTGAATATTACTAGAATATAAGCGTTTTAGCTTACAATTGCGTTTTTCGACCATTTCGGTAGAGTAAAGTTGACCGAAGGTTGAAAAATTTGTAACTTATCATTTTTTATATGAAAATATTTTCAAAACTGATAAAAGCTACAACCATGGGTTGTTTTTAGTTGTATTGTGCATGAAATTGCACACATTTTCATATATAAAACTTTATGTAACGGCTAATTTAAAATGGTGCAAACATTACCACAATCGCATGTATGATTATTTTCGGAAGAGTTACCGCGCGGACGTAAGGAAAAAGTTTTTTAATAAATTCACCATAAATCAAAATATTGTGCTAGAGACTTCCAATTAGTTGCAAAATTAAGTTAAATGATTGAATATTACTAAAATATAAGAGTTTTTAGCTTACAATTGTGTTTTTCGACCATTCGGTAGAGTCAAAGTTGACCGAAGGTCGAAATTTTGGCACTTATCGTTATTTATATGAAAATATCTCAAAACTGATAAAAGCTACAATCATGAGTATTTTTTCGTTGTATTCTACATAAAAATGCGCACATTTTCATATAATACTCCATGTAACGACTAATTTAAAATGGTAAAAAATTATGTCAAAGTGACGAAATAATTTCCGAGATGTGTCACAGATAACTTTTTAGTGCGGCAAGAAAGAAAATTCGGCACCTGCCTGCGCGCCTGCGTAACGGATTGTAAACAAACAACACTTCCGATCCGTGAACTCCCAGCATCCCCCAAGGCGCGTGATTCGAGAGTTTTTGGCTGTAGGCCTAAAAGTATTTTTCCGCGAACTAAAAAAAACTTTTGTATGTCGACGTAAAATACGTCCAGTCGGCACCCGAGAGACAAAAAATGTCGACGTAAAATACGTCCAGTCGGCGTTTAAGGGTTAAAAGACCTCCAAGGACCCATATGTTGAAGGATTGAGCCTCCTGCAAGGAACTCATAACAGACTCCACAGCAATAAGGTCTTTGAGCGAGACTGAGACCAAAACCTCGAAAAACAAAGGCTGACCCAAAAGTCGGACAAAATCAGAATTTGGTTTGGGGGGTTGAGAGAATGACGTATCATCCACCACCTGATAAACACCTCTCCGGTGTTGTAGAAGATTAGAGAACTTCCTCTTCCTTTCCCAGATCACCTTCGAAAGTTTAGCAGTGACATCTGCCCTCATCCTTGCGAACCTCTGAGCAAAGGGAAAACATAAAAATTCCTGCGACCGGGAAGGACCCTCAAGAAAAATCCCTTCTGTAATACAGCGAGGCAGAGGCTGCTTCTGGTTTTTAGGCCTCGCCTGTGGAAAAAAACTCAAAACTAAATCAAAAGTTTTTTTTAACTCAACATTAAGACTGCCGTTCAACTTGCACCAATATCACATGAATCCACACCATCATCATCATCATCGTTAGAGCATAACTGTGAAACTTCCAAGTAATATCCTGACAACTACCTGTCTTAGGTCTGACACTAATACCCCTCCCCCATTCTCCTAAATAAACGCCTTTGGCACTGTTATGGAAATAACAGGGGACACATTGGGTATAGAATCATAAGGCACCTGCCCAGACAAGATACCCACTAGGCCTTCGCCACGACTGGCTTCACAAGCCGGGGTATCTGTTGCACCGTTACCCAGAGTACTGTCGAAAGGTACCTGACGAGGAGCTGAAAATGAATCTAAAAGATTGTTAGACATCCTAGTAAAAGCTGTTTCAAAATTTTCTGACAACTTTTTAAACTTGGCGGCTGAAATGTCTCTATCTAAACAAAGTTGTAATGTTTCAAATTTTTTATTCTAACTACCTTCCACCACCAAAAATTTTGAGTCAAATTCAGAAACTACCTCATTAGTTACCGGTTGTACAGTTGGCATTCCACACTGGACGAGTGGTTTTTGCACTCGGCTGCCAATCCAGTGGTCTGAAGTTCGAATCCCGGCTCGCCTATCCAGAATCAGAGGAATTGGTTCCTAGCCACGTAAAAATATCTAATCCTTTGGGCCAGCCCAAGGAGAGCTGTTAATCAGCTAAGTGGTCTGGTGAAACTAAGATATACTTAACTTTTTTTTACAGGTGGCAAAACATCAATTGATTCAGAATCAGAATCACATGATACCAAAACCGAAGAACCAGAACTGTGAGCACTCAAGTCAAGGAAATCATTAGATAGAGTTTTAGCTACCAATTTCTTTTTCTCCTTAGACAAGCTTTTATGCTGCAAGATTCTTTGATCCTTAACATACACCGTCATTTCTACGTCAGACCAAGATTTACATAAGTCACAACAAGAAGTCAAGTCACAAACCTGTCCACAACCAGAGTTACAAATGTCATGGGGTTCATACTCCCTGCTATTCATCCTTGTCCCACAAACCGGCCAATTCCTGACGCTGCTAGCAGAAGGAAGAGACGAATCATCTTGGTTATTCATTGAACAGGTCACGGAGTAACTTTGGGTTGTGCAAAAGTTTGTCAAAATGAAATATAATCCACAATGAAGAAATAAAAGTTAATTCACTAATTTCGTGGATTTCATAAATGGTAAATAACATGAAGGCATATTAACAAATAATGAGAGCTTTAATGGCACAAAAGTTTAGGAATTTTATAGAAAGTGGCGATGTAAACACAGGCGCTCGTTAACATAAGATTTTCAAGGGAAGTTTTTGTAACTGTCAAACAGCAGTGTTGCCAACTGGCAGACAGAACAGGAGGTAACAGGGTTGCCAATGTGGTAAATTTTTGGTGCAGTTTAGAGGATTTAGGGCTAGATGAACTATATTAAAGTAATGTTTATCAATACTAAAAATATATATATATTTAACTTTAGGTTGTACTTTGGTGTCTGAGTATATGAGAAGTTCATAGTGTATAAAAGTACTGAAAATCTTGAATCCCAAATATGTTAATCAAATCATAAAAATAAAGCAGCTTTGTTGACTCAATTCTGCCCTTGAACTTTCTTACCCACCTTGGCCTTGCATAGCACTCGGGTATGGAAATTGAAGGAAAATAGCCAAGTGCATATTACAGTTTTCAAAACGACTCGCAACATCTCCAAACCTTCCTTCCCTTGAGTATAATTTGGTACCATGTCAATAAGTATATAGCATAGCAAATAAGGATCATGTTGTTTAATATGTACAGGAAGTGTTGTGTTAAAATGAAACATAACCATCAGCATCTAATGTAGATTCCTCGTCATTGCCAAGGATGTCCAACTTTGAGAGATTCCACAAGAGTTTGTTCCTCCAACATCAATTTGGCCCACTGATGCCTGAGACGAAGAATCTTTGCTACTAAGGACCTGACGGGGGTCATCTAAACCATTGGCTGGGGGAGGCTGCTGAAGAAAGGGGTCCACTACATCCTCATAAGCCTTCTTCCTCACCACCTTCACAACATTTTGGAGCATGATGGTCCAACATAAGTCACTGTGAGGACAGCATACATCAAGGAAGTACTGAATGTCTCAAAAAGTCAAGCTAGGATGTTGACCTGGCACCTGGGATGCTGCCTTTTATAGCTGGGAACGCATGCATTACGCTGTGGCTACTGCGCACCACCACCGCACAGGTTGAAGGGTTGCCAATACATCACGTACGTCGAAATGGACACTGTATGTTGAAATTGCTACTTATGTCTGCTGTAATTACATTATGTATGTCAAAAGAGCATCTCATACGTCGAAAGAGCTCCTGTATTTTTACCAACAATATATTTCGTTTTTTAAGGGTAATGTATTAAGCTAACTTTTAAATGAAATTACAGTAACTTCAATTTCATTTAAAAGTTAACTTAATATTTAGGGAGCATGAAGGGTCATATTTAAAGTTCAAACTCTAGAAGTATGCATTTATTAGCATTTTCAGAGTCTACGCCAAACTTACGTGAAAATTCCCTTTGAGCAATGGGGTCATGAACTTGACCTTGCGTAAGTTTGGGATATTATTGTATAGGCGCTGATATCCAGTTAATGGTGCTGATAACCGGTTAATGGCACCTCCTTTAGGTTATGTTATGGCACCATAACTCTATTATTGGCACCTTATGGCACATATAACCAGAACTTGGCGCTTATGGCGCCATAAATTGCCGACAACTTGGAACTGCCTGTATGCTGTTGGGGGACAGCACTGCATACCTACACTGAGCAATCAAAGTGCTACCTGTGAAATTTGAATTTAGGCTGTCGTACGTGGAAAACTATAGCTATATAATTACTTAGCATGTCTCGGATGCAAAAAGGTGACATCATGATTTTTTTCAATTGCAAAACAAATGAACTTAGAGGTCGAATTTTTAAATATTTCCAAGATAGAATTTTTGTTTTATTATTATAGACTAAGTGGTAAAAATTGGAAGTAAATCCCTTCAAGTCCATATGGTCAGCAAACAAGCACTTACTCTATAATAAGGCCTTATGGCATCAGTGCTACTCTTAAAATTGCCTAGCAGAAGGTAGTGCCGAATTAGTAATGGCACCAGGTTAGTGATTTACCTTCAACGCAACAAAAGAGGTAAAATAATTTTTAACCTTTAAGAGGTCTTTTACCATACTTAGCCAAAAATGCTTCAAAACACAGTACCAAAGCTGTGCTCAGAAACTGCTTCTGTACACAGAAATACTGAACCACCTACACTTCCTGGGCAGCTACGGGTGACCTGAATATTTGTGTGCTTAGATACCATACCTCAACACTGATTGCCAAAACCATACTTGCCCACGTATCGAGCATAAGAGCCCTAAGACATAAGCAAGTAGCCCAGACAGCCATACTATTATCATCTGTATTAGTAAGGGCGTAATAAGAAATTCACTCAATCAGGGGTTCATGAAGATAATGAAATATTAGTAAAAGGTAGACACTACTAAGCAGTAAAGAGTGAAATGAATCTCACCCAAAACGATCACAAAAATCCCCTCATACTGAAATCCCTTAGGAACATTCTCTATACATGTATTGAAAATGAGAGAGTTAAGAGACGTGAAAATATACAAGAATACTCAATCTAAGAGTATCATGCTGAAGGCAAAACAAAATTTGCATTTTTACATGGAATAGGAATATCATATTAGAAAACACTATTCCACATGAAAATTAAGACTACATGTTTGACTTTCATCACTAGATAGTTGCATCATCACTGGAATGAGGCACTGCATATCATAAAAATTCTCAAAAAGACATAAGAGTAATGAAATTATGGGGTATGGCATACCCAAACCATTGTTGCCACATTAGCAGAAGAAAGGTTAACTGTGATCTGGGTGGCTGCTGTAGGCAGGATAGCAAGCCTTCCTGCCTTGACTCCATTTACATTCCATCACTGAACCAACAATGGCAATATTGCAGCCTAGACCAACTGCAAGAGAATTCTTGATATTAATTGATCTGTCTCATGGAACCCAAGGGAGGCCATAGGAGTAAGTTCTGTGAGGATGAGCAGTGCCTACACTAAAAAATATAATGTTCAAACTTCCACATGAACAAAAAATAAAACTGTAAGCATTGAATTTTTTGTTTTAATTTCATTTTTAGGAAATCTTTACTCAAGTGTTTATTCAGTGGATTTATATTTACTAATGACATCTTTACACTAAATGTTCTGAGAACCACATGGACAACAAAGAAAGAAATTAAGATATCGCCATACAGTATTTCAATGACTCAAATGATAGAAGAGGGCTGTAGCCCAGTAGTAATATACACTTAATCCATTTTCCTCTCTCCCCATTTGATTCTTTTCATTTATTTACCAATGCCTTACAAAATTAAATTCTACTTACCGAACAATACTCTTCTGTGGAGGTTCATCGTCATGAACAACAGCAATCCCACCAGCAACCCAGTTGTCACCAATCTTTTCCAATGACGAACATTTACAAAATCTCGGAGCAGTGACAACACCGGACCTTCCGATGCCACTTGATAGACAAACATCTGTTGAGCTATCAATTGTCTGCAAAGGGCATTATAAGATTGAAGGTTACTCTACAAGAACAGAATAAATAAAACACAAAAAAAACAAACGTGTTTCACCTTGAAGTATCCATGATTTGTGATCTGTCAAATAAGGGCTTGAAATACTGAAGAAAACAAGTTACACAAATTCTTTTGAAAAAAAAAGGAAATTCTAACTGCCAACAATTAAGGACTAACAAGAATTCACCCACCTGTACAATTCTACCCAAAGTTACAGCTTTGTTCCAAGTAGGCATGTTTTCAAAATTATACACCATCTCTGTGAATAATGCTTTTGGATCTATATCAACTTCACCCTGAAAACCAATAAAATAATTGAAAAAATACACAGAAATTAAGACAGAAGGTACACAAGACAAAAGGGAATGGAGATAACTCATTTCACATCAAATTCAGTACTATACATAATGGCAAATGATGTCAGCCATTCTGGCTTTTCTTTACAATATATACAGTTTCAACAAATTCCTAAAAATTATAATGCAGTATATAGCAATAACATGCTACAGCTTCCACAGTACGCAAACAACTCCAACGTATAAGTATACACTAACAACATTATTTAACCCTTTTAAAAAACGATATAATTTATAATAGTGTATTAAAATAAGAAGTTATAAACATTTTGAAAGGGGGGTATGGTTTTTAAACTACTATTTAAATGACCAGTTACAGGCAATCCCCCATTTATCGGCAGGGGGTTCTGCTCTCGGTGGGGCTCTGATGAGCGAAAACCCCTGTTAACCGAAAATTGTCGATTTATGGCGCTTGTGGTGCCAATAACCAGTTAATGGCACCTCCGTTATGTATATTATGGTGTCGTAACTTTAGTATTAGAACTCTGCAAGTTAACCGGACTGCCATTAACCGAGTCCGCCAATAACTGGGGACTGCCTGTAGTCACATTCTTAATATGAAAAAATGCATTAATCAGCGAATAAAAAGTGTTATGATACAAAACAACCGAATTAGTGATAATTTTAACAGGATTAATACTTCAATGCTATGAGAGAAAACAGCTAATGTATACGGTACACGGGTAACTTGATTTCTTGTCAAATGTTCTGAAAGACAGATTTATTTAATTTGTACTAAATATTTACTTAATTTGTATTAAACATTTTATAGATATTTTGCTGTTTACATTAATATTAATATTTTGAATTGAGTAAATCATTGTTATAAGCATTTTAAGGGGGGTATATACTTAATACTAATAATAATAATACTGTAATAATAATAATAATAATAATAATAAATTTTCTGGGCTCAGCCGTGTCGCTCCGTGAAATAAGTCGGTTTAGCGTTATTTCTAGTAAAATATTGCTATAATACCAGAGAACTGCTAAATTGGACATGTCAGAACTCTGACTCGCTCACCTATAAAAAAGGTGTCGGTATAAAACCTGGGGTGAGTGTTAACACTACCACAGCAACCCCTCCAATTAGCCTTTTCCTCATCAAATGCCCTAAATACGGGGAGCTGACCCATAGGTCACACCCTGCTACCCCGTTGAAGGCGTCTGTGACGTCATACTTTTCGATAGCCACCTTGCGTTGGCACGTTTGTTTAGAGCTGTCTGCTCTTTAATCATATTTTGTGTTTTATCTTGTATTTCATTTTAGGAAAATGTAGCTTGGTGTTTTCTCTGGTACAATTTCACGGAGCGACACGGCCGAGCCCAGAAAAGGGATTTTGACGTAGGAAAAATCTATTTTTGGGCGAGGAAGCCGTGTCGCCCAGTGAAATCCCCCCCTAGTTTTCCCCCCCTTGCTGTGCACCAAGCTTCAATGCTATCGATAAGTATGACATCACAGACGCCTTCAACGGGGTAGCAGGGTGTGACCTATGGGTCAGCTCCCCGTATTTAGGGGATTTTGATGAGGAAAAGGCTAATTGGAGGGGTTGCTGTGGTAGTGTTTAACACTCGCCCCAGGTTTATACCGACACCTTTTTTTATAGGTGAGCGAGTCAGAGAGTTCTGACATGTCCAATTTAGCAGTTCTCTGGTATTATAGCAATATTTTACTAGAAATAACGCTAAACGGACTTATTTCACTGGGCGACACGGCTTCCTCGCCCAGAAATAGATTTTTCCTACGTCAAAATCCCTTTTATTTTCAGCTGAAGGCCATATACTTGGAGTATACAAAGTACAGACAGTAACATACACAATCTAAATACATGAGATAACATGAATAATCAGCAATATCCACAATATACCAGTAATAACAGTAACCATAGAAATATAGTAAACTTGACAGATTCTGCAGATGACACTTTGCAAAGACAGATTAAGTCATTTAGGGAACAAATGCCTCTTTTCCCATCTTTCCCGCAATTTAGATATTCTTCTTGCCTTACTCCTTAGGATGAGCGAATTGCTGCTCTTTTGGACACTGTTCGCCTTACAATGATTTTTAAATTGCCTTACAATGATTTTTAAATTGTCCAGGTGGTTTTCTGTGAACATTTGTGTGGGGAAGTGGTAGTGAAGAGTGTTTGTGAGGTGTCTCCAAATGTCATTCTTCACAACAGTGATACATCTCATTTTCTCTCTGGTATACTTCGTCCAGGAGGAACACCCAGAGATACTGTAGCAATACAAGTGGAAGAGCAGCAGTTTTAGGTCTCAGTGACAGAAGGCAAACCTTCTTGCAGTCACGTTGCCAGTTGCACATAGTTTACGATGCCTCTGTTCTGTCTGCCATATCTCTTAGGTTGTCCGTGATAATGTGACCCAAATACAGAAATTTGTGCTTAAGTTCCAGCCAATGATTACAAAGGAACATTTGCGGTTCTGTAATATGCTTAAGCGAGCTTGGGGGCAGCAAAATGCATTGAGTCTTGGTTTTGTTATACAGTGGTACCTCGACATACGAAAGGCTCAACTTACGAAAAACTCAAGATACAAAAGCAAATACGAAGATTTTTTTGGCTCTACATACGAAAATAGTTCAAGTTACGAAAGGTTGTTGCTGAAAAGTCCCAAGATTCGCCTGGACCACCGAGAACAATTTTAAAACTCGCACACCGCCAACTGAGTAAACTCGCCACCATCCTCCCGCTCTCCCCATTGGTTCCTGATGCTAGTCACCCCATAAGATCCTGCTCTCCTATTGGTCAGCATCTACCCCTTGTGCTCTATGTATTCCATTGGTAAAAGGGTGCTGTAAATTGAAAAAATTATTCATGCAATACATTTAATAAAAAAAACCATTAGAATAGAAATGAATGGTTATTATACTGTTTGGTAGTTTCAGTAGTTGAAGAGAGATAATGAAAATTTATGGCTTACTGTGCATACCAGAGAAAAAGCTAAATGGAATGCTGAAGTTACTACCTTCAGCTCGCTCACCCATAGGGTGTCGGTATAAACACAAGGGCGAGTGGAAGCCACTACCGCAGGTTTTCTGCCAATTAGAAGATTCCCCTCAAAACCCCTCTCTAGGTAGGTGCTATTACAAGGACTACAATACGTCTACCTTCCGCTCGCTACTACTACAACTCCCGACCGAAGGCTTCATTCCTGAATTATGCACCCAAGCTAAAGGGTGGGGATCAGGAAAAGAGAGGGATGGGTTCACCGGGTGACACAGGTCTTCCCCCAGAAATAGATTTTTCCTTTGTCAAAATCCCTTTTCTGGGTTCTACCTGTGTCGGCTGGTGAAATAGTATCAGAGAATTGGCCATAAAAGCTTGGTAAAATACAAAATTTAAAAGATATAGGGAAAAATAAAAATATAATCATCTCTTAAAATTAAGTTTTAATAACCAATGTAAAGTAACAAGTTACAATGGTAAAAAAGTAGGAATAAATATGACCAGATCCATACTATCCTGGGAAAACAACAGGTAAGGAATACAAAAATAACAAATATAAACTATGTACATGTCCGGAAGTGGATTGATAAGCAAACCAGCCCGGAACCTAAGGGAGACAGGTAAGGATTACGAGCGAGGTAGGTAGGAAAGCGTGAGTATCAAGGGAAAAAATTAATAGCAGAATAAAGGAATAGGAAATAAGAGTTATAACACTAGGCCGTATCAGGGGAGAGAATGCTCCCTGCAGCCACTGCTGAATATTTAAGGGCCTCTAAATTCTTTAGATAGTGGCGTTTAAACACTGCCGGGGGATTTCCAACCCGTATATTTTTTAAGATCCTCAAAGTTCATATTGTGAAAATAGTTAATTGAGGTAGCCACTGCCCGGATATCATGGACATGAGGGACTGAGTCCGGATTGGCTTGTTTAATAAAATAAAGGATTTGTTGTCTGATTCCTTTTAAGAAAATGGTTCTGCCTTTTACTCTAATAAAAAGAGGACCTGAAGACTTTTCAGAAGTTCTGCCCCGATAAGATTTTAATGTGACGATAGGACACAATGATGAGGCCTGTGTGAGAGGTATAATCTTCCATGGAGCCCACCTGTTTTGTGGGTCTTCATTCAAGAATTTCCGATCTGGGGAGAGCAGAACTTCACCCGACGGGAGGAAATCAATGTGATTTGGGTCTCTAGAAAGAGCCGGCAGTTCAGATATTCTGGGGCCTGAAGCCAGACTCATTAAGAATAATGTTTTCCTGAGAAGGGTTATATATGAGCATGATTCATTATCAGTGTCTGAAGCCAACTTGAGTACATCTTTTAAAAACCAGGAGACCATGTGGAGGCGGTCCACTGGTCTCAAGACAGGCACATGCTTGAAGATAGATGAGAAGTGTGAATCTGTCAAATCAATATTAAAGCCAAGCTGAAAAATCTTCCTTAAGGCAGATTTAGTCGTAGTAATGGTACTAGCAGCTAGACCTTTCTCAAACAGGGTTCTAAAGAATGAAATTGCCAGATTCGTAGTCATCTTTTAGGCATCTGATTCTTTTAGAAAGAGGGCCAATTTCTTTACTGCAGAATCATACTGTCTGAGTGTTGATTCTCTTTTATCTGATTCTACGAACAGGATGTTTAGTGGATCGACACTAGCATCCTTCTGTGCTGCAAACTTCATGAAGTCCATAAAGTTAGAGCATTTAGAATTCTTGAGGAAGCTGACACAGTCTGAGTTTGTACTATTTGAGTCAGTTCTGGATAGGGAATCCATCTGGGACGGATATTCAACTCTAGTAGAAGAGGAAACCAATGGCTCTTTGGCCAGTTGGGTGCAACCAATGTTACTTGTCCTGTGAAAGATCTGAGTTTGTGGAGGACTTTCATCAGGAGGTTTATTGGCGGAAATAGGTAAATCTTCTGCCAATTGTTCCAGTCTATGGACATCGCATCTGTGGCATGAGCTAGAGGATCCAGATTGGGAGCCACATACCACGGGAGTTTGTGATTGGACTCTGTGGCGAACAGGTCTACCTGAAGGCCCGGGATTTGCTTGCAAATCCAACGGAATGACTTCGTGTCTAAGGACCACTCTGACTCCAGCGGAGTTGTTCTGGATAGTGAGTCTGCAATGACATTCTGTACTCCTGCCAGGTGAGTAGCTGACAGGTGCCAATGATTTTTCATTGCTAACGAAAAAATTGCAATCATTACATGATTTACTTTGCTCGACTTGGAGCCCCCTCTGTTTATGCAATGAACTATCACTGCGCTGTCTGAGACTAGTCTTACATGACTGTTCTTGACTGGAGCTAGACATTTTAAGGTCAGAAAAATGGCCATGCTTCTAGGACGTTGATGTGGAACTGGCGGAATGTATTCAACCACGTTCCTTGAACCTTCTTGTACTGGGAGTAGCCCCCCCAACCGCTCAGAAAGGGGTCCGTGTGGACTATCAGAGACGGTGGGGGAAATTGCAGTGGCACTGATTTGGAGAGACTCCGGACTTCCGTCTATGGACAGAGTCTTTTCTTTAATATCGGCGGAATCAGAGAGATCTTGTCTCTGAATTTGTTGTTGGCTCTTTTCCGCCAGACTCGATTGATATCCTCTTCAGCCTGGCTTTCAATAGGACGTCTGTTATTGAGGCAAACTGAAGAGAACCAAGAATTCTCTCTTGGGTACGACGAGAAGCCTTTTTGTTCTTGAGGAACTGTCTTGTAGCCTTCGCTATCTCTCTGCACTTCTTTGATGGGAGAGATAGTTTGTGTGAGGTTAGGTCCCATTGGATTCCCAACCATTGAAAGCGGGACGCCGGAATGAGACGGGACTTTTCCTTGTTTATCTGGAAACCGAGATATTCTAGGAATTCTATTACTTTGGCTGTTGCTTTGCGACACTCCTCGTCGTTGGTTGCCCAAATGAGCCAGTCGTCTAGGTAAGCTACTAACATTACCCCCTGAGCTCTTAGTTCTTGGACTACTGTCTATCCTAGTTTGGTGAATACTCTGGGCGCTATGTTGAGCCCAAATAGCATGACTGAATGAGTAAGCTTGTTTTCCTAGTTTGAAGCCTAGGTATGGAGAGAAGTTTCTTGCTATCGGTACATGATAGTAAGCGTCTGTAAGATCTATAGAGGTGGTGACGACCCCACAAGGAAGTAAGGTCCGTACCTACGAGACGATCAGCATGCGGAACTTGTCGCATTGAATGTATGAGTTGAGACGAGACAGGTCCAGAATCACTCTTTGTTTGTCTGAGTCCTTCTTTGGTACACTGAACAAGCGTCCTTGAAATTTCAGGTGAATGACTTTTTTTTATTGACTTCTTTTGAAGGTCTTTGGCATAGTCTAGAAGGTCTGTCGTTGGAATCTGATGGAAACTGACTGGTGGAGGAGGCCCTTTTTTCCATCTCCACTCCAGACCTTTCGATACAATACTGTGGGCCCACGTACTGAAGGTCCAATGGTCCCGGGAGAGGTACAGTCTCCCGCCTACCTGCAGAGACTCATTGACTGGTTGAGGTCTTACTTCCTCTGTCTCCTCTGAAGCCTCTGCCTCTTGAGAGAACTCTAGAGCCAGCTCTCTGCCGGTAAGCACCTCTTGCTCTGCTACCCCTTGCGTGCCTATTATAGCCTCGAAATGCCCCCTGTGTTTCAAAGGAGGCGTTGAAGGCTGGGGAAGTCACAAGGGCAGCCGAACTCGAGGGCTGTTGAGTCGGTTGACTCTGCAGCAGAACAAACTGCTGTTGTGGTTGTGCCTTACATGTCGAAGGCTTATTCATTTGGGAGACAGGAACTGCCTGTACCACTGCTTGAGGCTGAGAGGTCTGGAAAGGCTGATACTCCTAGGCCTCTTCCTACTTTTGGTTTGTGGTCCGGGGGTCTCGAACTTCCTTTTGAAGGGAAGTCCCCGGACATGAAGGTTCTGGTTAGCCCTAGCCGCCTCGCTGAGGACGCTGTTAACCATGTCCTCAGGAAAGAGGTTGGCCCCCCAGATCGATGCTTTTATGAGCTTGTTAGGCTCATGCCTGATGGAGGCATTAGCAAAGACATGCTTCCTGCAGGCTCGTCTAGCCACTATGAAATCATACCGGTCCGATTGATAAGCCTGCAGCAGCAACTTCGTCAGGACCCGGAATAGAGGCTCCTCTGCAAAGACAGAAGCTGTCAACTCTGCAGTGGTGACTGAGTTAATTGACCTGCTCAGCCTACATCTTGCTTCGAATTCCACCTTTATCATGGTATCCGGAATTCTAGGCACACCTTACCTTACAGACCTTACAGTTCGTTCGGGTTGCCCCAGGTCCCTCAGTGTGAGGCGCCTCTAATGTCTACCAGAGAGTTGCTAGTACATCTTCCGGTATATTTTGCATCTTCCAATCTTGGATGGTCTGGGATGCAGTTTAGATATTTGTCGAGCTTATTCTTAAACACATCTACGCTCACTCCTGATATATTCCTCAGATGAGCTGGCAACGCATTGAATAGACGCTGCATTATCGATGCTGGTGCGTAGTGGATTAATGTTCTCTGTGCTTTCCTTATTTTTCCTGGTATAGTTTTGGGCACTATTAATCTACCTCTGCTTGCTCTTTCTGATATTTTTAGTTCCATGATATTTTCTGTTATTCCTTCTATCTGTTTCCATGCCTGAATTATCATGTAGCGTTCTCTTCTCCTTTCTAGACTATATAATTTTAAGGATTGTAGTCTTTCCCAGTAGTCTAGGTCCTTAACTTCTTCTATTCTAGCTGTAAAGGACCTTTGTACACTCTCTATTTGTGCAATATCCTTTTGATAGTGTGGGTACCATATCATATTGCAATATTCAAGTGGACTACGAACATGTTTATAAGCATAATCATGTGTTCAGCTTTTTCTTGTTTTGAAGTGCCGTAACAAACATTCCCATTTTTGCTTTACATTTTGCCAACAGAATGGCTATTTGATCATTGCATAACATGTTCCTATTCATCATCACACCAAGGTCTTTAACTGCTTCCTTATTTGTGATTGTCTCATTATTAGGTCCCCTATATGCATATAGCTTTCCTTCTCTGTCTCCATAATTTATTGATTCAAATTTATCAGAGTTAAATACCATCCTATTTACCTCTGCCCAATCATATACTTTGTTAAGGTCTCTTTGTAGAGCGTTCCTATCTTCATCACAAGTAATTTCTCTACTTATTCTTGTGTCATCAGCGAAACTACTCACTACCGAATCCTTAACATTACTGTCTATGTCTTCAATCATAATAACAAACAATATTGCAGCTAGCACCGTACCTTGTGGCACACCGGATATTACCTTGGTTTCATCCGATTTCTCATCGTTTGCAATAACTATCTGTTTTCTGTTGTGTAAAAATTCTTTTAACCATCTTCCTACTTTATCTACGATATTGTGTTTTCTAATTTTCTTTGCTAATATATTATGGTCTACTTTGTCAAAAGCTTTTGCAAAGTCTAGATAAACCACATCTGTTTCATTTCCGCTTTTCATATTTTTGAATATGTTCTCACGGTGGACTAACAGTTGGGTTTGTGTACTTTTTCCGGGTACGAAACCGTGTTGTCCTATATTAAACAAATTATTTTTTATTAAATGTTTCATAATATTTTTCTTCATTACCCTTTCATACACTTTCATAATATGTGATGTTAGACTCACAGGCCTATAATTACTTGCCTCTAGTCTTGATCCACTTTTGAAAGTAGGGTGATATATGCTAATTTGTGCTCATCATAAATCTTGCCTGTATCTACACTTTGTCTTAATAATATTGCAAGTGGCTTTGCGATAGAATGAACTACTTTCTTTAACAAAATAGCAGGGACTCCATCCGCCCTGCAGCAGCTCCATTTTTAATTTCATTAATTGCCTGCACAATATCAGCTTCATTAATTTCTATGTCAGCTAAATATTCACTATTTTCGTCCCTTACTTCTATATCATTATCTTCATTATCTATTCTAGGGGTGAATTCTCTCTTATATCGTTCTGCCAGTGTGTTGCAAATTTCCTTTTTTTCATTCGTTAATCTCCCTTCAATTCTCAGAGGGCCTATTTCTATTCTTCTTTTATTCATCTTCTTCATCCGGCCCTGCAGCAGCTCCATTTTTAATTTCATTAATTGCCTGCACATATCAGCTTCATTAATTTCTATGTCAGCTAAATATTCACTATTTTCGTCCCTTACTTCTATATCATTATCTTCATTATCTATTCTAGGGGTGAATTCTCTCTTATATCGTTCTGCCAGTGTGTTGCAAATTCTTTTTTTTCATTCGTTAATCTCCTTCAATTCTCAGAGGGCCTATTTCTATTCTTCTTTTTATTCATCTTCTTCGCATATGAGTATATAATAGTTTGGGGTTTTGCTTGATATTTAATAGGGTTTTTTTCTTCCAAGTCCCGTTTTTCATTTTCTTTTGATTGTATAATCTTTTGTTCTGCATTTTCTATCTTACTTTTTAGTTCTATAACTTTCCATGCATTTTTTTCTTTTGCAAGACCTTTTTTCCACTTTCTGATTTTCTGGAACAAGATCCTTCTGTCTCTTGGTATGCATGAATGATGTTTTTACTTTTCTTCTTCGGTATATATTTATCCACATATTTTCTCCAATATTTTATATAATATCTCCGTATTTACCCTTATGTCATCACTTACAAAAATGTTATCCCAGTCTTTGTTTAATTCTTCATTAATTTCTGACCATTTTATATTTTTACTGTAGAAGTTGTATTTTCCATATCCTTCCCACTTTTTCATTTCTTGCTTATCTCTATTTTCACTTGCTTTGGAATGAACTGTTAATTCTATGACATTATGATCTGAAATATACTCGTATTATAAACTATTATTTCTTTAACATAATTCATCTCGTTCACAAATACTAGGTCTAAAGTATTTTCCTTTCTTGTTGGCAGGTGATTTATTTGTTGAATGTTGTATTCTAGTAGCATATCTAATAGCTTTTCAAATTGCCTCTTATCTTCTGCACTACTATTACTCTCACTGAATTGTGTGGAGGCACACTCCAGGTCAAGTTTGCCCACTGTGAACGTTGCCGGAGCGCCAACCCAACACTCCAGATCTCCGGGAAAGAGCAAAGAGGTAGCCTCCGTCTCTTTTAGCTGAGGCATGGGTTTATCCTCCATTCCTGCTTGCAGTGTCAATTCTGCGATCTTTGATGTGCAAGGTGTCGGGATGTTATCTGGCGCTACGAACATGGTATAGCAACCTTTGTGAGGCGTCAACTTGGTGTTGACGCACTCCCATTCCGTAAGGGTGCGGACCCATGCCGACTGACCTGATCTCTAGGGTAGATCACTGTCTCTTTCGGGACCTTGTCTACCCTGACCAATGCTTCCTCGGCTAGCCTAGCATAGCCCAGGAAGGGGAATTGTAGGCCCGGCGGGAAGAACTCATAGTCTTCCACGGGTCGGGTTCCGCGGTTCCGCAACCCTCAATTGTAAGCCTGCCCTCTGAAAATGGAGCACATAGAGCCAACCGCCATGGGTTGCTATTCTCAAATGGTGGGAGCTTGGATGCGTCCGGCACCGCAAAGGACTGCGGTGTTCTTCCGGACTGGATAAATCCGGCCACCAATTCCTCCTGGGTTTGCAATCTTTGGGCCAGAGACAGGATGGACTGTCTGGATATCTCTAGACCCGAAGCGAGGTGAGTGGACATCGAATGAAGTCTCAAGTCCACTACTTCGCTCATACCTTCTGCTGAGAAGTGTGAAAGCCTCCTGGTCGAAGCCGACTCCTCGCTCTGGCTTTAGAAGTCTTAGCTCTCGACCCCTTGGGTGGGGGAGTAGCTTTGGTCGAGGAAGTCGAAGGCTTGGGGGCCAATGACGACCTGGCGGAGCCTGCTGGAGAAGGCTTGGCTGGTCTAACCGCCTTCGGCAGAGACTTCGTCTTTGAGGTTTTCACCTTGGGGATTACTGAGCCAGACCTATTCCAAGGGGTAGTGGACTTCCCAGGGAAGCCCTGAAAGGAAGAAGAAGAAGAAGGAATTGGGCTGAAGGAGAGAACGTTAGCCCCACGATTACCTGCCTCACTTACCTCCCTACCTTCCTTCTGGTCCTCGATGGCCATGGGCTCTCGATGCAGGCTGATGGCTGCCACCTCCTCTGTCATATCATCGCACAAGCCCTCTTTGTCTTCCGGAGGGGCTTGGGTCTCTTGGCGGATCCGCTCTATAATGGGAGCAGCTACTTCCGCCGCTACTGCTACCGAAACCTTAGCGTTCGGGTAGAGGAGGAAGCACTCTCCATCAGCACGTAGGGTTGGCCGGATCCGACGTTCCTCCCAAACCCCCCTACCCAGGCCTTAAGGGTCGTCAGCAAGGAGGCCTTGAGCGTCAGATCGACCTGTAAGAGATAATCAAATCAGGTTCCCCAGTGTCGGGGACTTTTCCTCAATATCTAGTTTGACTATGCGCAATCGATATGTGTAACATAGAATTCAGAGTAACAATGAGGCGAGGATGCTAAGTACCGACTCATCTGTCACGTTCCTAACGAGGCCGTAACACACCACGCAGGCTTCTGGATGCCAGACCATGAGTCCCTCCAGTTGGACGGCGCAGCTGGCATGAGACCGGCAGACCTCATGCCCATACGGCTTATAAAGGACGGCTAGGCACCCCACCTCCTGGCAGCGAACCATCTGTAAGTTGGAAAGATACATGAGTATCGTCAAATAATGCTGCCGGAGTTATTTCCGGCGGTATGTGTACACTTAAACTAGTTACTTAACCCTTAAACGCCTATTGGACGTGTTTTACGTCGAGATAAATTGTCTGTCAGGTGCCGACTGGACGTAATTTGCGTCAACATAAAAAAGTTCTTTTTTAAATTTGCGAAAAAATACTTATAGGCCTACCAGCCAAAAACTTTTGTATCGCGTGCCTTGGGGGATGCTGGGAGTTCACGGATCAAGGTGTTGTTTTGTTTGCAATCGTTATGCAGGCGCGCAAGCACAATTTTTTTTTCTTATTGCACTAAAAAGTATCAGTGAGACGCAAATTTTTTTCTTATCGCACTAAAAAGTATCAGTGACACGCAAATTTTTTTCTTATCGCACTAAAAAGTATCAGTGACACATCTCAGAAATTATTTTGTCACTTTGACATAATTTTTGCGCCATTTTAAATTAGCCATTACATGGAGTATTATATATATGAAAATGTGCACAATTTCTTGTAGAATACAACAAAAAAATACTCATGATTGTAGCTTTTATCAGTTTTGAAATATTTTCATATAAATAACGATAAGTGCCAAAATTTCAACCTTCGGTCAACTTTGACCCTACTGAAATGGTCGAAAAACGCAATTATAAGCTAAAACTCTTATATTCTAGTAATATTCAATGATTTACCTTCATTTTGCAACATATAAGAAGTCTCTAGCACAATATTTTGATTTATGGTGAATTTATGAAAAAAACTTTTTTCCTACGTCCGCGAGGTAACTCTTCCGAAAAAATCATACGTACGACTGTCGTAATGTTTGCACCATTTTGAATTAGCCGTTACATAAAGTTTTATATATGGAAATGTGTGCAATTTTATGCACAATACAACTAAACACAACCAATGGTTGTAGCTTTTATTAGTTTTGAAATATTTTCATATAAATAAAGATAAGTGCAAAAATTTCAACCTTCGGTCAACTTTGACTCTACCGAAATGGTCGAAACACGCAATTTTAAGTTAAAACCCTTATATTCTAGTAATATTCAATCATTTACCTTCATTTTGCAACAAATTGGAAGTCTCTAGCACAATATTTCGATTTATGGTGAATTTATGAAAAAAAACATTTTCCTTATGCCTGCACGGCAACTCTTCCGAAAAAATCATACGTGCGATTGTCATAATGTTTGCACCATTTTCAATTACCCGTTACATAAAGTTTTATATATGAAAATGTGTGCACTTTCATTTAGAATACAACAATAAATAATTGAAGGTTGTAGCTTTTCTCAATTTTGAAATATTTGCATATAAATCACGATAAATAGAAAACAAAACCACGTTTGGTCAACTTTGACTCTACCGAAATGGTCAAAAAACGCAATTGTAAGCTAAAACTCTTACAGTCTAGTAATATTCAGTCATTTATCTTCATTTTGAAACAAATTCGAAGTCTCTAGCACAATATTTAGATTTATGGTGAATTTAAAAAAACAAAACTTTCCTTCCCTCTGCGCGCGGATTCTCCGCCACAAATCTCCGAAATGCATACGTCGCATTCTCGGAAAATTTGCTCTGTTTCATACTAGGCGTTTCATAGAGTTTTATATATGAAAATGTGCACAATTTCATGTAGAATACAAAAAAAAATAATTGAAGGTTGTAGCTTTTCTCATTTTCAAAATATTTGCATATAGAAAGAATATATAAAAAAAATTGACATTCGGTCAACTTTAACTCATCCGAAATGGTTGAAAACTGCAATTGTAAGCTAAAACTCTTACAGTATAGTAATATTCAATCATTTATCTTCATTTTGAAACAAATTGGAAGTCTCTAGAACAATATTTAGATTTATGGTGAATTTTTGAAAAAAAAACCATTTTTTTACGCCTGCGCGTTACGAATTCATGCATCATTTTGTGATAATATTTTCTCTGTGGTGCTTTGATCGTTTTACAATGTGTTATATACCAAAATGATTGCAATTTAGTGTACAATACAACAAAAAAAAAACATTAACTCATTAGCTTTAACCGTTTTGCTCACAGCGTGATTTGAATACAATTATATATGAAATTTTGTTTTCGCGCTATCATATATTGCATTACTATTTATATATGATAATGATAATTTTTTTCATTTCTGATGGTTGCATACTAAACTTCAGGCAATGACAAAAAAAGGAGCCAAAAATGAACTCTTAATCCTGAAAATGAAGCGCGCTGTGATTTTTTGAAAAAAATATTTTTTCCGCTTCCGCGCTCACTCTGAGACCACCCAGGCATACGGGAGACGATTTTTAATATACCGCTTAGGCGTTTAAGGGTTAACTAGCTAAAGGTAACATCAACTATAATCTTCAACTTACTTGTTATTAATAAAGCTCTGGATGTGTCTGCCTGCTCCAGAACTCATACTCTGGGTATCGCCAAAGCTATAACTATAACTAGTGGAGTTGGCCTGATGCGAGCAGAACAGGGAAACAAGGCAAAGCCTAAGCCTGAGTCTGATCGCACCGGAGTAGAGTAGCAACTCCCAACCAATAGGAAGCGCATTCTCTAAGCATAGTTCCGCCCTCACCGGAGTGGGCAGCAGCGATAACATAGAATACATAAAACAGAGCGGCGGGAACAACGGTATGTAGAACTCCAGTGTATACATCCTGGCGCATGTGATGGTAGACCACACTTCGCTGGAATAAACACAGGCCCGGAGACATACCAACAGAAGCTACATAATAAATTTTCTTAATACTAATCTCTGAATGTCTCCACCCACTCCCGAATCCATAATCTCGTTACTATCATAATAGCTATAACCGGTGGGGTTGGCCTGATACGAGCAGAACAGGGAAAATAGGTAAAACCTAAGCCTGAATCTGATCGCACCAGAGAAGAGTAGCAGTTCCAAGTCAATTAGAAACGCATCTCTAAGCCTAGTGGGGAAGCAGCGATAACACTAGAGAAGTACGGAAAACAGAGCGGCGGAACAGTGGTACGTAAACTTCGGTGTATAGCCTCCTGGCGGGTGTGATGGTAGACCACACCTCGCCGTAATAAACACAGGCCCGGAGACATACCAACAGAGATTACATAATCTACTAATCTCCCAATCTCCTCCGACTAATCCCCAGGACCGTGCTCTACGCTCTAGCTGTTGTTCATCGGTAGGATTACTTGGGCAGCGAGCTAACAAAGCAGCGCTGGAACGAGTCTGGGACGGGGGGGGGGGGGGGGGGGGGGGGGTGTCTGGAGGAGAGTGGACAAGTCGTGATCGCCTGGCCACAGCAACCAATCAGTGAATACCACTTCTCGAGAAGCCGTTAACTAGCCTACTACTAAAGGGGGCAGAAGACGGTAGGCCAACTGACACCCTAAAGGGGGCAATGGCCCAGGCTACACTAAACAAAATTAATTCATAAAATAATTGATGAGGAATTATTGGAAGTACTGACTAAAAAGGGGGGAGAAAACCGCATCCAACTAAGATCCCAGCCTAACCCTCCGAAATCGGTACAGATCTGGTCAGGTAGGCTAAGATGGCTCATATAAGGACGTCACAAAGAGGACACCTAGAACCTAACTCAACCCTCCAAAATCGAATCTACCGATCTGGTCAGGTAAGATAGGCCTAGCCTCTACATACGTAACAAGAGAGGAACTCTCTAGTCCTGGGCCACCCTCCAAGCCAACATATCTGCCTGGTCGGGTTGGCGGTACTAGGAGCCACTAAGGGTGGTGGGATATACTCAACCCGCCTAGCCCACCCTCCAAAGCCTAGCCTAGGTCTGGTCGGATAGGCTAGGGTAGGTCATCGTGAAGAACTCCCAACCTCATCAAATATAGCAATATAAGATCATAATCAAAAACTAAACTAGAAATATACATGCATGAGCACCGCAAATAAATGAGGAATCTTCACCTCTTAAAATTAAACTGGCGTACCGCTAGGCTAGCCTAGGACACCTAAACCACAACACTCGCACATAACGTAGTATGAAGCATATCACCGTACGCACGTAAGAAAACCAACTCGCTCCTGAGTGACTGATGATAATGAAGATGGCCCTATAATAGGCTAATAACGTAAGGATCAAACCGTAATAAACAAGGCTCTCAGTATTCGTCAGGGGCAAGACGGTAAAATATACGAAAACAGTAGCCTATACAGTGAAGTGCTAAACGGTGAACAAAATTACACAATGAAATAAAATTCTGATATAATCGCGCACGCGTCCAACCATGCATCCAAAATGGCGGACTCAGGAGAGCGACATGCCCGGCTCCCATGAACAAGAGTCTTTAAATAAGGGCAAAATATTGGATGTATCGTTGCCCCATTATGCTCAAAAAACAATAAAAGGAATACTCAACTTAGATGAAGAAGCTTCTTGGTCAAGGGAAGACATGATGCTTCGCAAAAACATTTCCTGGAGACAGCAAAAACGGTGCGCGTGGACACGAAGAGTACTAATTCAGGAATGAAGGTTCTTGGCAGAGGTAGTAGTAGCGAGCGGAAGGTAGATGTTGTAACGGCACCTCTCTAGAGGGGGATTTTGAGAGAGGAGACATCTAATTGGCAAAGTATCTGTGATAGTGGTTTCCACTCGCCCCTGTGCTATACCGACACTCTATGAGGATGAGCGAGCTGGAGGTATATTTAGCATCTATTTATACCTAGAAATGAGTGCTATAGGGACATTTCACTGGCCGACACAGGTCGAGCCCAGAAATAAAATATATATATATATATATATATATATATATATATATATATATATATATATATATATATATATATACATATATAAACAGGCAGTCCCCGGGTTACGACGGGGGTTCCGTTCTTGAGACCTGTTGTAACCCAAAAATTGTCATAAGTCGGATCATAAAAAATCCTAAGAAAACCTTACTTTTAATGCTTGGGTGCATTTGAAACTATGTAAACTCCATTCTTATTGTGTCTTTCATAAAAAAAAACAAAAACCTTCTAATATTGATTATTTTGCATTTTTGGTGTCATATTTCTTCTGCCAGATCAGCGTTGTAGGCGTCGTAACCCTGGAAATAATTTCTGATGAATATAATTGAAAAGCGCCTTAACCTCGGAACGTCGTAAGCCAACCCATCGTAACCCGGGGGACAGCCTGTATGTATACGTATATATATATATATATATATATATATATATATATATATATATATATATATATATATATATATATATATATATATATATATATATAATATATATATATATATATATATATATATATATATATATATATATATATATATATATATATATATATATATATATATATATATATATATATATATATATATATATATATATATATATATATATATACTATATATATATATATATATATATATATATATATATATATATATATATATATATATATATATATATATATATATATATATATATATATATATATATATATATATATATATATATATATATATATATTATATATATATATATCTATATATATATATATATATATATATATATATATATATATATATATATATATCTGGGCTCAGCTCGTGTCGGCCTATGAAAGGATCCTTAATATCATTCTTTCTAGGTAAATTAATCTAAAATTTACCAGAGAAAAACAAAATTAAGAAAATGTCAGTAAAACTGACTCGCTCACTCTTAAAAAGAAGTGTCGGTATGGCAATAGGGGCGAGTGGGAAACACTACCACGAGACATTCACCAATTAGAACTTCCAATCAGAATCCCCAGAAGAGAGAGCTGATACCAACAGGTGATGCGGACCGCTACTACTACTACTAGAGGACGCCACGGACAACAGCGCCCCTAGCGGACATCCTTAATCATTAGCGCCAGCGTTCGGACGCATTCTCTTTGTGCTTGTGCTATTTACGAGGAATTTTATCACCATTCATCATGGAACGTTCTGCCATCGCAACGGCTAAGTTAAGTGCCTCATAAGTAATGTTTTTCTGCATTTTTTGTCTTCCGGGAACCAGTATTTTCCTTACTAATAGGTCATATACGGTTTTCCGGTTGTCTCGTGGCGGCGCCATGCTGCCTCGTTAAGAATTCCCGGATCCTCCATACTGGGGTTACTTCTTATACTATGGGCTTACTATATTACGTTCATCGTTTTTTACATCGAGTTTTAGCTAGGTTAGCCCCTTTACCATTTCTCTTAGTTTGGTATTTAGGGCTATTCTATGTCCCTCCAGCCCAGCATCCCGGCTCTTGCTCTTCATCAGCTATCGCTGGCTCCGAGTAGGCTTCTGTCCTCGGAACAGTTTGCTCCTTCTGGGTTCTTCTTCTTTTTCTTCTACTGTGTCTTTTCCATCTTTACGATGTAAATTTATTCTATTTAGGGTGTTAGGCTAGCCTAGGTGCATGTCCCATGTATTGGTACAGCCTGGTTCACGTGGCCTTCCCACGGTTGTGTTGCTCGCGGCTTAGGCCACTTGCGGGTCACGTGTTCCATCGCACCTTCCCCTTCCCCTTCCCCTTCCCTCCCTACCAGGTATAGGGAGGCGCTGGGGGACCCCTTGGTTGTCATGACAACCTCAGTTGCCTTCCTCCCTCTCTCTCTGAGGAGGCCAGGGGTTCCTCCCAGCGGGAGGTATAGGGCGACCACTCATAGGGTACCGGGTCTCCGAGCGGGTAGTGGTTGAGACGGGGAGGAGTAGGCCACCCCCCCCCCCTCTCTCTCCCGCCGTGTTACGCCGAGACCCTCCCCCCCCCCCCCTTCCCCAGTTGCTCAGCCACCTCCCTTGTTTCTATAACGAACGGAGCCTTCCGCCGCAGCCGGGCACCTTTGGTTATAGATTACTGGCTCCGCCAGCGGGCGGGGTGGTCACTACTAGTGGTCGGTTGCTTGCCTACTATATCCTTACATCTCTCCCCGCTACCGGAAGGGAGCTTGCTCTTACCCGCCCACTCTTCTAGTAGACGGGTGGAGAAAGGTTTGATATTATTGTTATTTTTAAGGATATACCCTAATTTTACGATGATTTGTTTTAATTTTATTATTCATATGTTTACCATCCCCGCCATTATCCGTCGTGGTTTCCTTTTACCACCACACCTGGTTGGATTCTATCTCTTGTCTCCGCCGTAGCCTAGACAACCACCATTTTCTACCACGTATTATGGCGGGGCTCTGGTTTAATCTAACTTTCTCGCTCCGGCACCAGCGGAGCAACTGTTAGGCTGTAAGTGTTCTCCTGATACTTATGTATCTTTCCACTTACAGGCTACCAACTGTCAGGTCCTGGGATGCAACGCGACATTGTACGACCCCTGCGGCCACGATGAGTGCAGGTCTCACGCTCCATGTGCCACGCCGTACAACGATATGATCGTCCTGGCACCCGGAAGCCTGCGCCATCTGCTACGACCTAGTCAGTCAGCTGGTGGAGGGGGTAAGTCGATTATAGACTTCTTTATCATTTTACTAACAACTCTTAGGCATAAGTTTGTTAACCCCGTTCCGCCATTAGAAGCTCATCTCACCTTTTCTTTCAGGCTGCTGGTGTGAGGGAGGTCGCCCTTGCTACCCTGAAAGCGTGGGTAGGCGGCTTCGGAAGAACGCCGCCAAAGGCCAGCCTTACATCCTAGACAAGAAGCTGGCCGTCCAGATCTTCCCCGCGGGCAAGTCAACAGGGTATGTTGACCCCTTGTCCGCAGCCCCTCTCATAGCCTCCATCCAGCAAGAAATGCAGCAATCTTTCGGGGTCGTAGCCACACAGGAGTCGGTCCCGGACGTCGCTACCCTGGACCTCAACATTGAGCCTATGGCGGTAGGGGCAGAGGATTTGTTGGTTGAGGTAGGTGTGTCGGGCGCCCAAGGTCTTTCCTTGGGCGCTCCTGGATCTTCTCCTGTCCCTTCTTCAAGCGCTTCTTTCCAAGGCTTTGTGGGATCTGAGATCCCTACCCGCTCTCCCGCTCTCCCGCTCTCTCTGTACCCCCAAAGGTGAAGGGACAGAGAGAACCGAAGACCCTAGTTAAGACGACTTCTAAGAAGTCATCTTCGTCTTCTCGGCTAAGAAGTCTTCGGACTTCTTACGCTGACGCGGTGAAGGCCAAGCCGAGCTCTTCTTACTCGAAGAGCTCTAGAAGCAAGTCTTCTAAGGAGAAGGCTCGCGCTCTGACCCGCCGAGCCAATGCCTTCTCCGGCCTCCACCGCATCCACTCCGGTAACGCCGGTGGGAGGAGCGGGACCCAGCACCTTTGATCCACTGCTTTCTCAGCAGTGGTGATGCAACAGGTGGGCGAGATGGTCGGCTCTCAAGTCTCCGCCCTGGGGACGAAATTTGAGCAGATGTTCGCACAACTGTCGAGCACTCTGTCTCAATCGGGCCAGTCCATCCAAGATCTCTCTAACAGAGTTAGAGGAATGAGGACCGAGTAGCTGGGCTCTCTCAGGTCCCCCTTCCAGTCTCCCAGTGACAAGTGCTGGTATTTTCCAGCTTCCGCCATACGATTCACTACCAGCTTTCTCTATGGAGAACCCATGGAGAGTAGCCGCTTACGCTCCGTTTAAGGATGGTATGATCTCTATCCCGGAGTGTGGAACTCGAAGGATTGAGGACTTCGAGTTTTATCCTCCGGGTTTGACGCAGCCTTTCATTGGCTATGCTAGGCTGACCGTAGCGGCTCTTACTAGGGAAGACAAGATCTCTAGGGAGAATGTTCTCTACAGTAGGGATCATGCTCAACGTGAATGGGTTCACTGCCTTGAGGACTGGGAGTGCACAAACACCAGCTCCAAGGCCTATAAGAGTCCTTTCACTATTTTTGCGACGGAAGAGGAGGCTTCTCTTCCGTTCGCTACAAAAATAGTAGAGACGACTCTTCAGGCAGTCCTCAAGGATGAGCCCATGCCACAGCTAAGGGAGGCGGAGTCTACTTCTCCGCTCTTCCCAGCCTTTGGAGAATTGTGGGAGAACTTGCCAGCCACGTTCACGCTTGGTAAGCTCAAACCGGACTGCGCCATGGACCAGTTCGGCGAAAAGCTCCCAAGGCTGCCTGATTCCTTGATTCAGGCGGAGTTCGACGCGCGAACTAGGTTTGGCAGGTCCCTCAATTTCACTGATCATAACGGAGATGGCTGCTCTCTTGTATGGCACGGAACCTCTGTTTAAGATCTTGGCCAAATCCCAGCTTCAGACGGTTCAGACGGATGCTTTCGACTTCTTCCAAGCTAGGAGGAATTGCCGAAAGCACGTTCTGCAGGAGTGCACTATTAGGCACGAGCCTAATAGACTCCTGGCTTCTAGCATGTGGGGAGCGGATCTCTTCCCAGAGTCCGCTGTAAATGAAGTACACCACGAGGCTGCTAGGCTCAACCAGAGCCTTAGAGCTAGGTGGGGTATTTCATCCAAGAGAAAGCAAGAATCCGTCCCCACTGCTGGTAAGAAACCAAAGAAGTCTGGTAAAAGGTTCCAGCCTTACCAGAAACACCAGCAACAGCAGCAATTTGTTCAGGCCGTCCCGGTTACCCAACAGGGACAACCTGCTACTTCTAAACAGAACCAGCCCATCCTCCTGCTGTCTCCTCAGTCACAACCTTCGACCTCCTACGCACTCTCGCCGGCCTTCAACCCTACGTATGAAGGTCAGGGCTACCTCCCTTTAACAGACAATCGAGAGGTAGGGCGAGAGGCTACTTTCGCCAGCGTGGCGCAGGAAGGGCGACAAGGAGCAAGCAGTTCAGAGGAGGGCGTGGTGGTCAACCCGCCCATCAACAATGAGGCTCCCCAGGTAGGAGGGAGGCTGTTCCTCTTCCGTCACAGGTGGTGGGGGTTCAGCAATTGGGCACAGAGCATAGTGTCCAAAGGATTGGGTTGGAGTTGGATCAAAGATCCTCCTCCAATCAAATCATTCCGCCAAATACCATCAAAGGAATTGACAGATTACGCGGAGGAACTCCTTCAGAAAGGAGCTATTGCCGAGGAGTCAAGCATCTAAAATTTCAAGGTCGCTTATTCAGCGTGCCAAAGAAAGGCTCAACAAAAAGAAGGGTAATCTTAGACTTGTCAAAGCTAAACTCTTTCATTCGTTGCGACAAGTTCAAGATGCTTACCCTCTCGCAAGTAAGGACCTTACTTCCGCGTGGAGCCGTCACATGCTCCATCGATCTTACAGACGCATACTATCATATCCCTATAGCCAGACACTTCCGCCCATTCCTAGGATTCAGGCTAGGAAATCAGACATTCTCATTCAAAGTGATGCCCTTCGGTCTGAATGTAGCCCCGCCCCCAGGGTATTCACGAAAATAGCAGAAGTGGTTGTGCAGCAATTGAGAACTCAGGGAATCATGGTAGCAGCATACCTCGACGATTGGTTGATCTGGGCACCAACTGTCGAGGAATGTCTCAAAGCCACCAAAAAGGTAGTTCACTTTCTGGAACATCTGGGGTTCCAGATAAACAAAACGAAATCCAGACTTACCCCGGAGTCTCGTTTTCAGTGGCTGGGAATCCAATGGGATTTCGTCTTCCCACAATCTGTCAATTCCAGTGGCCAAACGGAAGGAAATAGCAAAATCTGTCAGGCAATTTCTCAAATGCAAACAAACATCAAGGAGAAAGCCAGGAAAGAATCCTAGGGTCCCTTCAGTTTGCTTCGAGTAACAGATATCCTCCCCTGAAAAGCAAGGCTAAAAGATATAAATCGAGTTTGGCGATCGAGAGCAAACGCCAAATCTCGAGACAAGTTGTCAGTAATTCCACAGATCCTTCGCAATCAACTCCGTCCATGGTCAAAAGTAAAGAACTTAGCCAAGCGGGTACCCCTTCAATATCCCCTTCCAGTGTTAACCATTCACACGGATGCCTCCCTGTCCGGGTGGGGGGGATATTCTCAGTTCAAACAGGTTCAGGGGACTTGGTCAGTTCAATTTCGCCAGCTCCACATAAACGTTCTGGAAGCAATGGCAGTATTTCTTACCTTGAAGAGACTGCTTCCCCGAAAAAGTCTCATCTAAGGCTAGTTTTGGACAGTGCAGTGGTAGTTCATTGCATCAACAGAGGAGGGTCCAAATCCAAGCATGTGAAAGCATGTCATGATAGCCATCTTTGCCCTAGCAAACAAACACAAATGGCATCTGTCCGCCACTCACCTGGCGGGGGTAAGAAATGTGATAGCAGACGCTTTGTCCCGGTCAGTCCCTCTGGAATCAGAATGGTCCCTAGACGACGGGTCATTCCAGTGGATATGCCGGAGAGTCCCAGGTCTCCAAGTAGATCTCTTCGCCTCACAAGCGAACCACAAGCTCCCTTGCTATGTGGCCCCCAACCTGGACCCTCTGGCTTATGCCACGGACGCCCTGTCGTTAGATTGGGATCAGTGGAGAAAAATTTATGTTTCCTCCAGTGAATCTTCTCTTGAAAGTCTTAAGCAAGCTGAGGACTTTCAAGGGAATAGTAGCTCTGATTGCACCGGACTGGCCCAAGAGCAACTGGTATCCTCTTCTTCTGGAATTGGGTCTCCGACCTCAACGGATTCCCAATCCCAAGCTGTCACAATCAGTACAAATGAGGAACTGTGTTTGCTTTCCTCAGGAATTCTTCAGACCCTAACTTTATGGACTTCATGAAGTTTGCGGCTAATAAAGATGCTAATATTGATCCACAAAATATTCTCTTCCTAGAATCAGATAAGAGAGAGTCAACTATTAGACAATATGACTCAGCTGTTAAAAAATTAGCATCCTTCCTGAAAGAATCAAACACTACAACCATGACAGTTAATCTAGCTATATCCTTTTTCAGATCCTACTCATAAATCGGCTTTGAAGAAGATCTTTCAGTTAGGTTTTCAGATAGATCTGACTGAATCTTATTTCACGTCTATTCCTAAAGCCTGTGCTAGACTTAGACCTTCTCAAAGGCCTACTGCAGTTTCATGGTTCTTAAATGATGTCCTCAAACTAGCTTCAGATACTGACAACCTCGTCCTGTACATTCATAATGCTTCTTAGAAAGACATTATTCTTATTAAGCCTAGCTTCAGGAGCTAGAATTTCAGAACTGTCGGCTCTATCCAGAGATGCGGGTCATGTGGAATTCCTCCCCTCAGGAGAAGTTCTGCTTGCTCCGGATCGTAGTTTTTTGGCTAAAAATGAGGATCCTCTTGCAAGGTGGGCCCCTTGGAAAGTCATCCCACTTCCGCAAGACCCTTCTCTTTGCCCAGTATCAACTTTAAGAGCCTTTCTATCTCGTACATCCTCAAGATCCTCAGGTCCTCTCTTCATGAGAGAGAAAGGTGGTACTTTGTCAGTAAAAGGTATTAGACAACAAATCCTTTACTTCATTAAACAAGCCAATCCTGATTCATTTCCAAAAGCACATGACATCAGGGGAGTAGCCACCTCAATTAATTACTTTCAACATATGAACTTTGAGGATCTTAAAAAAGTATATCTGGATGGAAATCTCCGACAGTCTTTAAACGTCATTATCTAAAGTCCTTGGAATCTTTAAAATTTTCAGCAGTAGCAGCGGGAAACATTGTTTCTCCTGATACTGTATAGTAGTTGTAGTACAGATCCAGGTCTCCTCCTTTCTACCTACCTCATCCAACATGCCTCACCCTATCGTCATGCTACTCGGATATCCTAGGCCTTAGCCGCTGAAATCATATTTAGTGGATTGTCCCTTATTTTTTGCTAGGGACATCCACACCTTGTACTGATAATGTACTTCAGTGTACCTACCCTTATTTTTATGCTAGGGTAGGACACAATGTGTTTGTATATTTTGTAAATAAGTTATCTAAGTAAATCTATTTTGTTAAAATTACACTGCATTATTATAATTTACTGTGTTTATTGTAATTTTAAGTACTTTACATTACTAACTTTCTTTTATGTTACTGTTTAGAATAAGTTAGACTTAAGTACTTAGTTATATGCTGTAATTGATTTACTTATATTATATCCCTCATTTTACAACTGCTTTTCATTTGTCCCGTTTTTCCCATCTGTCTGTTTCTCTGGTACTCTTTCATAGGCCGACACGAGCTGAGCCCAGAAAAGGGATTTTGACGAAGGAAAAATCTATTTCTGGGTGATTGGCTCGTGTCGCCCTATGAAACCCACCCTGTATTGTTTGCCCCCCCCTGCAGGACAAGATGTTTTTAGATTAAGGATGTCCGCTAGGGGCGCTGTTGTCCGTGGCGTCCTCTAGTAGTAGTAGTAGCGGCCGCATCACCTGTTGGTATCAGCTCTCTCTTGTGGGGATTCTGATTGGAAGTTCTAATTGGTGAATGTCTCGTGGTAGTGTTCCCACTCGCCCCTATTGCCATACCGACACTTCTTTTTAAGAGTGAGCGAGTCAGTTTTACTGACATTTTCTTAATTTTGTTTTTCTCTGGTAATTTTAGATTAATTTTACCTAGAAAGAATGATATTAAGGATCCTTTCATAGGGCGACACGAGCCAATCACACAGAAATAGATTTTTCCTTCGTCAAAATCCCTTATATATACATATATATAAAATATTACATGGCCATGTATTGAGCTTACCACAAGTTTATAAATCTTGGAACCTCTGGGGCCGAGCTTTGAAAAAACACTATCTCCATGAGAAGTTTCTTTTTCCAACTTCCAGCCAGATGAATTTAGGGTATCCCATGCTAGCTGCAATGCTTCACACCCTGCAGCTTGCATCTGCATCTCCTGTTGGCAAAATGGATAATAATTAAATTATATAATGACTGTTAAATCTAAATGTCCATCTATATATGAACTTGATTTATCATTTGCATTGTTTATTACAAATAAATAGTAAATTTACAGGAAACCAAAGACTATAGTGTTATGAACACACAATTTACAAAATTCTACCAAATATAGTTTCAGCTGGTTAGCTTTGCTGATTGATTTAGTATTGTTCTTTCTTAATTAAGCATAATATTCTCCTTCCAAACAGATATAAAGTTGCAGAAACTGAAAACAAGAAACATGTATATTATATTGATCATCATATTCATTATAGTTCAATATATAGTCAGCGACACTTGAAATTGCAAGGCAGGCACCTCACAATTTCAAGTGACACAAATCAATAAAGCTTGGATAACAGGTGTCCATAAATTTCCCAGAGGGAAATTCCAACATGACAACCCACCAGCATCCCTCACTGTTCCTCCTACGCACTGATATTGGATTCAGTACCCTTTCTGCGCTTGTCACGAGAGATTTTGTCCGAGTGCCGCGTCCTGGAATCAAGCATAATTTAGCGTGACTGCCCTTGCATTTTTGTGTGTGAACAGGATAATTTGATACGGAACACTTGAACTGAGGGTCCTTCATAATGGCAGCACTGTAGTAACATAAAAGCAAGTTGTCATTAGAAGCTAGTCAGTATTAAATTATTAATGATGGACACCTCCGTAGATATCTATGTTAACTTAACCCCTTTGAGGCTTAAGGCAGTTTTGACAGGTGTACATATATGGCTGTTTTAGTCCTTTTGTTTAGTCAGCCCAAGCCACTGTTTTATATGGCTTTAGGTTAATGTTAATGCTTCTGGAATAATATACATTAAACTAGGAATAGAGGTTTTCCTAGACTGTGGTAGGGGTGTAAGAATACTACCATTGAAGGTACTGCTGCCTTGCAGTCTTACTTTTTTAGTAAAAGGCTAGGGCTGCTACCAATAACTGTGGAAACTGCTGCCTTGCAGTCTTACGTCTTAGTAAAAGGCTAGACCCACTGCCAATAACTGTGGAAACTGCTGCCTTGCAGGTGGACTTTTAGTGTAAGGTAAGTCCCACCACAAATAACTGTGGCTGATGACAGCAAGGGAATGTGGTCGTAAAAACCCCTTTGCCAAACAATAAACAATGACTGATGTTGTAAGGAAAGGTGCATCAGGCAACCGACCCCTTAGTGTAGGGATAACGGCGGGACAGAAGATGATGACAGGTTTTCCTAGAGTGATCCTGTTTGACCTATTCTAGGTCTCTGCCTATTATGAGTTTATTTAAAACTTTTGAGGGTATAAACCATGGTGTTTTTTAGGCTACTGGTAGGATATTCCCCTATAAAGGAGGTTCCTACTTAATCTTGGTTGGGATACAGCCTGTTCTGGGTTTTTATTACCTTTAAAGATATAGGCTGCTTAAGAACTTTACTATTACTACGCAGCTTTACCAATAGGCTATCATATTAGTATCAGCCCCTAGTCATAAAACCTATTATCTAATTAAGTTTAGGATACTGTTTATATCCTAACTTAGGCTCTTTGGGCTAAAATACCAATTGGTTCACCAACAATAGGATGTTTCGTAAATTTTGCTCTCTTAGCCTAGTATAGGGAATTGCCTAATCCAGAATATTCTAGATCATATGTAAAGGCTATATAAGAACAGAAACTTCACATATGTACACCCACAGTTAGGCTAATATTTTTGTCTAACCCAGATTGTTTATATCTAGCCCTAGGCTATTTGGTCTACTATATAAAACAGTAACTTTATGATGGGAAACTTTATATTAGGTTACCACCTAGTATAGGTTGTCTAATCCTGATTAACTAATTTACCTTTAGGGGTATGGGTTAACCAGGTGTACATAATTTGTAGCCTTCAAGTTAGTTTACTACCACATCGTATATTCGGTTTACTGTTTATTCTCTATAAAGAAACAGTAACATATTAATGTGAAACTCTATAGCTAGGCTAGTTTATCACCTAGCCTAGGTTATTGTTCAATCAATCATACTATAATGGGCGTAATGTCTGTCTGTCTGTCAATCAATCACGGCCAAACGGCTGGTCAGATGGGCATGAAACTTGGCAGGGTTATGGTGGGGACCCCTAAGATGGTTTGTAATGGGCTTTCATCCAACCTACCCCCCTCCTTTGAAGGGGGTGGGGGTGAGAAGGGATTCCCTGAAACGGAGCTGTTTCTGGCCGTGGAACGAGGCTAGTTATTCCCGTAGCCTTAGTTACTTTACGACTTTTCATACATAATTTCTGTACAACTTCCCCAGAGGAAGTCGCGAATATTTCAGCTCGGACACAATAGAAGATGAAAATTATCATCAATATCTGCAAGATTTTTTGAATAACTTAAATCCATCGGGACTGCCAGTGCACAAAATAACGTTGAAGAAGTACTGCCCGGTAATGTTGCTTCGGAATTTTGATCCTGCCAATGGACATTGCAACGGAACGAGGTACACCGTTATGGAGCTAAACTCCCACGTCATCGAAGCAGTGAGAGCAACGGGCCCTCACACCAGCAAACGTCTGTTCATCCCCCGGATTCCTCTGATGCCTTCAGACAACCAGTTTCTGTTCCAGTTATGGTGCAGGCAGTTTCCCATCAACCTGGCCTTCTCATTCACTGCAAACAAGTCGCAGGACCAAACTTTGGGTCGTGTTGGTGTGTTTCTGCCATCACCCATGTTCACGCATGGCCAACTGTATGTGGCGATGAGCAGAGCAACTGACTCTGCCAACTTGAAATTAAGTTGTGGACAAACTGATAATATTGTGTACAAAGAGGTTCTGTAGTAGGTATGTATAAAAATCGTCCTTATTTTAATATTGCTGAACAAATAGTACATATAAATTTTTCACTTTTGCACCCGTATTTTATCACCCATCGTAGATGGGTCAGTTTGCTAGTCTACATAATTCAATTAACTTTAGGTTATGCACATGTTAGCCAAGAGTACTAAGTCTATGCTTTGTATGAGCGAAATGGTGCTGTTTCGCATTCAGGTGATCAGACTGGACATTGTTCGCCTTACAATGATTTTTAAATTGTCCAGGTGGTTTTCTGTGAACATCTTTGTGGCGGAGTGGTAGCGAGGAGTGTTTGTGAGGCGTCTCAAAATGTCATTATGAAAAACAGCAATACAAGCAGAAGAGCAGCAGTTTCATGTCTCAGTGACAGAAGGCAAACCTCCTTGTAATCATGTTGCCAGCTGCACATAGTTTACAACGCCTCTGTTCTATGTCTGCCATATCTTTTAGGTCGTCCGTGATAATGTGACCCAAATACGGAAATTTGTGCATGAATTCCAGCCGATGATTTCCAGAGGAAAATTTGTGGATCTGCAATTTGCTTAAGCGATCTTAGGAGCAACGACATGCACTGGGTCTTGGTTTCGTTGTATGGGATATCAAATTCCTCAGCATATTGGTGGCAAGTGTCGGTGAGTCGTTGGAGACCTTGCACTGATGGGGAAATCAGAACTATATTGTCGGCGTAACAGAGGTTGTTTATAATTGTTTTATTGACAGTGCATCTGAGTGGGAGTGAGTTCAGTTTGACATTAAAGGCATCTGTGTACATATTAAACAGGTATGGAGAGAGAATGCCCCCTTGCCGAAGCCTGCTTAGGGAGCCAAAGGTGTGCGACAATATGTTACCATATTTGACACAGAATTGCTGTGTGGAGAACCAGTAATATAAAATTCCAATTAAATATAGGGGTGTGCCTCTTTTATGCAGCTTCAGGAAGAGCTTCAGGTAGTTTACTCTGTTAAATGCTTTTCTCACATCCACAAAACATAGGAAAACAGTAGAGGCTGATGATAAGTAATAGTTTAGCAATTCTTTAAGTATGTAGATGCAGGTGTCGGTTGAGTAGTGTGCTTTAAATCCAAACTAGTTGTCAGTGGTGTTTAGAAAGGGGAGTCATATCACTAGAAGAACCAACTCAAGTATTTTTGATGCGATCATTGTGATTGCAATTGGCTGGTAATTGCTACGGTCAGCTGCATCCTTTTTCATATGGGATATTAGGAGGGGTACTGGCCAACGTATGCCAATGCGCCTCAGGCTATTATCTGAGAAGGATGATTACGATTTTGTCCGTAAACCATGTAGATTTGAATTCTAAACCTTTTTCCCTTTTGATTGCAGTTATTTTATATGTTTTTTTTTTTAGTATCATGTCAGATGATAGTGTTTCAGAGTCAGGGTCTGAGTACCTGCCAAATCTATCAGATGATGATTATAGTGATCATTTCTTCGAGGTTGACAGTGACAACGAGTGTTTGGAAGACATTGAACCTCTTGTCGATGAAGGCTGGCGGTTCATAACTGATCCATCTTGTGACTTGCGCCCAGACCCAGCCCCCCCTGATTCACGGAGGGTGGCAATGGGATTCCTGCTTATACACCAGATTTTACCTGCTTACGTGTTGCAATTTTTTTCCTTTTTTGTGGTGATGTAATTGACAAATTGTGTGAATGGATGAATGCTCGGGCAGAGTAGTACTTTCATTCAACAGGAAAGCGTAAGGTGAAAGGACTTCTATGGAGGCCTGTTACTCGTGATGAGATGTGTTTTTTTATAGCTTGCTGATGATAATGGGGGTAAATAAACTGCCCCATATGTATATACGTATTGGTCACGAGATGCTGTTGCTTTTATTATCATTATTGTTATTATTACTATTATTACTGCTTTATTATTATTACCAGTGCCGTAAACATTCATTGATGTATATGCAGTTTCTTTATGAAACCTAGGAATAACTGTTTCAGTAAGTAAACTAGTACTGCTATTACCACTACTACTATTTTACTACTACTGTATTACTTTTTCTGCTACTTTATTTCTATTACTTTACTACTATTTCTACTACTTTATAACATTTCGTACTTCTGCAATTACTTTTTCCACTAAATATTCCTATTTTTTCCGATATTCTTACTATATTTTTTGTTATTTTTTGACAATGGGGTAAAAAATATTCATTGATATCAGTACACACAATGTTTTCACATAAGAATATAAAGGAAAAATATGAATAACATAAAATTTAGTGGGAGCAAGTAATGATTGATACTCGCGGTCGACAGGGGGTCTCATGCGGTATGCAAGCATTTGCAGCAATGCAGCAGGCTGGTGGCAAAGGGGTTAATGGTATCAAGGGACCTAAGAGTAGGAAGTCTGGAAGAAATTGGTGAATGATGCATGCATTGCATAATTCACCAATTTGAAAGCTTCCGAGGGAAGACCATTACAGCCGGGCGATTTATTATTAGGCAGGCTGTTTATGGCATCACTGATGTTACCTGGCGTAATATGATCTGTAAAATGAAATTTAATGTTATCAGTAAGGAGGGTATGTACATCCATCCCTTAGGGAGTCTTGATCATTTATGCAATTCAAGATATTGCTGAAGTGATCGCCCCACACACTCGCGATAGCCTCATTGCTGACTGCTTCCCCTACTCTCTGTGACAGCTTTTTAGTTTTGGGATTTAAGGACTGGATATCTTTCCAAAGATGGGGATAATCGCTGGATTCTAAGTTTCTAGACATTGCATCGGCTCTTAATTGTTTTTCATTTAATCTGCAGTGTTTAAGAGTAGGTTTTGACTGCACTCTCGCCTGTCTCAATGGTTATGTAGTGTCTCCTTCCCTCGGGCTACCACTTTGCCTCCACAGTAAAAACATTTCTCATGAATATAAATACAGATCTTTAACCAATTCATTCCATACAGGTATATTACGAGAATTACCTTGACGAAATCTAAAGGTAACCCTGCCCGAAGCAAGCATAGCAGAAATTATATTTGAATAGTATTCATTTAGATCCCTCCTGTGGTGGTCAATTCTACAATTTGTATTAGTACAAAGTAAGGTGTCTGCCAGTTGAACTATTGACCACAACCTGGTTTCTGCGGTCACCATACAGTATCTGGTGTTCTGTTGGTTTTTAAAATCCCAGTTTACAGCCAGTGGGCGGTCAGTTAGGGGTCCACGGTAGGGAGGGATGGAGTACTGAATGACACTAGTAATGAGATGTGATCATAGCCCATTGTAAGATCGTAGCGAATATTGCAAGTGATAATAGAATCATGAAGTTGTGGAGATGTGATGTAATGGTCCAGCCAGGAGGTTGTAATTGTCTGCTCTATTTTGTACATATGAATAGCAGGGAGGGAGGGAGGGGCATTACATCACTAATATGGAGAGCATGGTTTTGACAGAAGCGAGTAAGTTCATTATAAAATTGTTTTATGGGATGAGAATTAAGGTCCCCGATTACACACATATGATCAGCAGGAGAATTGTGACAAATACTCTGTAACTCACCTAGGATCATGCTGTATTGAGCAAAATTATAGTTATTTTCCCAGGGCATATAAACATTAATTATTAGGATTTTAGAGTAAAACATTTACATATATACATAGTACAGTGGACCCCCTGTATTTGCGGATTTCTCTCTGGGCCATGTCTACCCATTATTTGCGGGGATTCGCCTATTCGCAGGATTTTTCCGGCGAAAATAATCACTATTTAGTGTATTTTGATGTTATTTTCATGACTAAATACATTTTTATGGTACAAAAATGATTTACTAATTTTCAAATACTAATTACGTATTGATTATTACTGTATTAGGGAGTTCAATAAGATTAAATGATATCACATAATAATAAAAATAGTAATTCTCTCTCTCTCTCTCTCTCTCTCTCTCTCTCTCTCTCTCTCTCTCTCTCTCTCTCTCTCTCTCTCTCTCTCTCTCTCTCCTACAGAGATGTGTTTTTTTTTGCATGATAAATGATTTACTATTTTCAAATACTAATATTAATGTATACAGCAATAATATAAATTCATTAAAGATAATAATGTGAATTAGTAAGGTTTTAGTTTATAAATTTGAAAAATTCTGTAAGAATGAAGGAAATCCCAGTCTTCTCTCTCTAACTCCAGGTACTAAATCTATCAGTTATCAAGTAATGGGACTGGAGGGGGAGGAGCTGTTGTGTTGTTGCCACCAAGTGTTCTCTCTCTCTCTCTCTCTCTCTCTCTCTCTCTCTCTCTCTCTCCTCCTTCTCCTCTCTCTTCTTCTCTCTCTCTCCTCCTCTCTCCCTCTCATTCTCTCTCTCTCTCTCCCCTCATTTACTGAGACTTGAATTTTTATAGTATGTGTATACTGTGAACGGTTAACAATGAAAATATATCTAAAAAACAATTGTATTTCCCTAAGAAATCCCTGGTTTATTTTCTAATTGTCCCAAAATCCTGGGATGCCTTAACTGTGACCTAACCTAAGATGAGCTTGTTTTACGCCTCACCTCAACCAACAGTACAGAGCAGTAAATATTGGCTGTTAGGTATCAGGCTATTGAACCTAGGCTATTATTGATACTATTATTATGTTATGCCTATGGATGAAGTTTGTATGGCAGTACAGCATTGGAGATGACAATTATTTTACCATACTGTTGTCAAACTTTATTGTGTGTCAGTTTGATCCATGAATAAAGAATGATAATAATCAGTTCTGCCGCTAGAGTGTGAAACAGGACTCTAATTTATAGGCGAAAGAAAGGGACATATATAACATTGACAAATTGGTCAACTATATTGCTCAAGTGTATACAAACTACAGCAGACATAATTAAAATTATAATTATTACATATAGTACACATTGCCCCTGGTAAATTCTGCAAAGATAATTTACAAATCTTTATAGACTACTTAGAAAATGACCATATTGTAGTTGCCATATTTACAAAAGCTTATGGCTTAACTGTTGAAGAAATATATCAGCAAAATTGAATATTTTGATTTCTGTATAAAGTACATATTGTATATAACAATTGGTGCATAAATCATCAGACAGTCTTGACGGACATCCGAGAAAACAAGTTTTAAAGAGTACAGGATTTCCCATGAGATTGTATGGGTTGTGCCATTGTTTACAAAAGAATCAACGCATAGCAATGACTCCAGGCAGTATATGTCACAAGCTGGTTTGGCTATTATACACTGTCCAATCTCTCCTCTCTCTATAGCTATGCTAGACAAAACCCACAACAGTTTAGCTAACATATTCTCACTGAATTGATGCAGATTGTAGGCTACTGCCTGCTAGGCTATTGCCGACATCGTTACCTGAAAGGATCATCTATCATAAATAAATAATAATTGTGGAACACATCTTTAGATAAAACTTATAAATAGCATGATAAATTCTCGAAAACAATTTTTGTTTCTACAAACAGCTAACGATCATAATAAAATAACTAAAAAATTTTGACTAGAACTTGAAATTATGCTCTTAGTTTTCAACTTAGATGTTTCCACAAACTTCGGTAATGAAATCAACGAGTAAAGAACTAAATTCTTGGAGCTAACAATCATAAATCGTGAGCACCAACATGTGCTGGCAAAAAAAAAGTTTATGGCTTTCTACGCACAATAAAATCAAAGCCCCACAGTCTAAATTAAAACATTTTTAACTGGAACTTAAAATTATACACTTAGCTCTCAACATACATGTTTCCATGAACCTCGGTAATAAAATGAATAAGCAAAGAATGAAATTCTTGGAGCTAACCTAACAATCATAAACTGTAAGAAGCGTCAACAAGTGCTGGCGAAAAAAGCCAATTTATGGCCTTTCACGCACAATAAAATAATTCTTCTACAGTCTAAACAAAAACATTTTAAAAACTGGAACTTAAAATTATGCACTTAGCTGAATAAATAAGCAAAGAATGGCCTTGATAAGCTCTGGTTTTTTTATTGGCCAGAAAAGGAATGTCTTTATGGTCTGTGTTTGGTCATATGTAAACATATAACAGCACACACACACAGCCACTACTTCTTGAGGGTTTTGACGTAGATAAACTGGTTTTAGCATGTGCTGAGGATAAGAGAAAGTGCACTCTTATCCTGAGCCCATTTATAATCTATCATGTGTTAAAATGTTTATCATTACAACACAATACCTGTCCACAAGACCAGCTAAAAGAGAATTCTCTGACAATGGTCTGGTCACCATGGAGCTCTGGTTAGACCATGGAAGGGCAACTCCTAGAGGACAAGACAGTGACTACACTATCAAAAAGACCATAAAAGGGCAACTCCTTGAGGACAAGACAGTGACTACACTATCAAAAAATAAAATGTAGTAAATCATTAGCAATTCCATTTAAACTATGCTATGTTTCAAGAAATGCCAAATATCACTTTATTGAACACTATATAGATCCACTTATTTAACAATTTCTCACTTTTGTGGGCAACTGTACTTAATTAGATAAAATATTCTACCATGATTCACATCTACTTAACCCTTAAATGCCGACTGGACGTATTTTACGTCGACATTTTCTGTCTCTCGGGTGCCGACTGGACGTATTTTACGTCGACATACAAAAGTTTTTTTTAAAAATTCGCGGAAAAATACTTTTAGGCCTACCAGCCGAAAACTCTTGAATCACGCGAGTTGGGGGATGCTGGGAGTTCACGGATCAAGGTGTTGTTTTGTTTACAATCGTTACGCAGGCGCGCAAGCGCGAATTTCTTTCTTGCCGTACTAAAAAGTATCTGTGACACATCTCGGAAATTATTTCGTCACTTTGACATAATTTTTTTACCATTTTAAATTAGCCGTTACATAAAGTTTTATATATGAAAATGTGCGCAATTTCATGTATAATACAACAAAAAATAGTTGAAGGTTGTAGCTTTTCTCATTTTTGAAATATTTGCATATAAATCACGATAAATAGAAAAAAAACCACGTTCGGTCAAATTTGACTCTACCGAAATGGTAGAAAAACGCAATTGTAAGATAAAACTCTTACAGTCTAGTAATATTCAGTCATTTATCTTCATCGTGAAACAAATTCGAAGTCTCTAGCACAATATTTAAATTTATGGTGAATTTTTAAAAAAAACTTTCCTTCCCTCCGCGCGCGGATTCTCCGCCACAAATCTCCGAAATGCGTAAGTCCCATTCTCGGAATATTTGCTCCATTTCATATTAGGCATTTCATAGAGTTTTATATATGAAAATGTGCGCAATTTCATGTAGAATAAAATGAAAAATATTTGAAAGTTGTAGCTTTTCTTATTTCCGAAATAATTGCATATAAAAAAATATATATAAAAAATTCAACATTCGGTCAACTTTAACTCGTCAGATATGGTCGAAAACTGCATTTGTAAGCTAATATTCTTACAGTATAGTAATATTCAATCATTTGTCTTCATTTTGAAAGAAATTGGAAGTCTCTAGGACAATATTTAGATTTATGGTGAATTTTTGAAAAAATTATTTGTTTACGTCCGCACGTTACGAATTCATGCATTATTTTGTGATAATATTTTCTCTGTGTTGCTTTTATCGTTTTACAATGTGTTATATACCAAAATGATTGCAATTTAGTGTACATTACAACAAAAAAAAGTAACTTGTTACCTTTAACCGTTTTGCGCACAGCGCGATTTAAATACAATTATATATGAAATTTTGTTTTTGCGCTATCATATATCGCATTATTTATATATGATAATGATAATTTTTTCCATTTCTGATGGGTGCATACTAAACTTCAGGCAATGACAAAAAAAGGAGCCAAAAATGAACTCTTAATCTTGAAAATTAAGCGTGCTGTGATTTTTTGAAAAAAATATTTTTTCCGCTTCCGCGCTCACTCTGAAACGTCTCCGGCACACGGGAGACATTTTTTTTTTACCGCTTCGGCGTTTAAGGGTTAAGTAACTTTCCTTTTTCTGTTTACTATCTAGTAACAAGTAATAGATGAAAATTTTTGCCATTCATTTACTGTTTTTGGGTAAAACAATTAGCAGAGGTCCAATATTCTGCCCATTTTTTATGATTTAGTACTAAATATGTACCGAGTGAATTCAACACTTTCTCAAGTAGCACAGAAAAAGCTCAGTCTACAGTATTTTCATGCAATCCAAAAGGCTTTGTTCTCTACTGACTTACCCTTGGAGACAACTTAGTAGCACCTCTTCTGGAATCATCTTCTTCATCATCAGAAGCTGCAAAGTAAATATTTTTGTCAAACATGAATTATGAGCTACAAAATTCTTTTAAAGCAAATATAAGAAAAAAAGATGGTTTTAAGAAAATTTGTTTTACCTAAGGGTGACTCCATGGGAGAATAGAAATCTCCAATTGTCTCTGTATAATTATTCAGGTAATTCCTCACCGCTTCTAACTGAGGTATCATTGGGTCACTACCTGAATAATGGCCACCACTCGCAGCTGTAAGAAAAAACAAGAGAAAGTGGCAATAAATGCAAAATGTTAATTAAATTTCATCTACACAACCCCAAAGAATTCTTGCACTCAAAAGTTTAAGCTCATCTGTCAATATCACAGAAATGAAAAATAATAAGACTAACCTTCAAGAATGGTTTTCGCCCTTGCTTCTTGAGGTAAAACACGAAAATCTATGAACCAGGCCTCAGCCCAAGCAATAAGGAAAGATATGAGGATGAGCATCACTTCAAAGGGATAGCTTGCTTTCTTGTTCCACTGTAAAAAAAAAAAAAATTAAGATTAAAATGAACCTTATGAATTTTGATTTCCATAAAAATAGTAAAATAAATATTACTAAAACTGATGTTATCAAGATCCTGTCTATAGCAAATAAAAATTAGTATTTTTACACAGGAAAATAAATAAGAATTTTTATGATAAAATTAATTATCTGGTAAAAGTTAGCTTATATCTTTGTGCTGTTAGGTGCTATCGTATTCAAAATAAACAAGAGAATAATACTAGGCTGACCCGAGTGGACTGTCTATAATTAACTGTTATCCCACAAGATTGCTTATGTGCTTGTCAAAATTCTCCCTGACCAACTTCTAAGATGTGGGGAGCATTATTTAGGATGAATCTTACCTACCATTAGTTATCTGACTATCACACTGAAAAGTTTTGTGCAGCCAGAAAAAACATCCACTCTGTCAGGTGAACGAGAGCTTTACTTAATAAGAGGAAGAGCATATAAACACTCTTGCCTGTCATGTGTTCCTTCCTCATAAGAAATGGCACCATATGGTGGATCCACAGCAGGGTGCAAGGCACTTGTAGCAAGACTTGTACCTTCATGCTCCCCAAACTTGACCCCAGGATTTCCTAACAAACTAACAATAATAGAGGACGATTACTCTTGTATTAGGTTCAAGAGAAAATTGTCATTGCCTCTACAATAGGACTAAGGGCTTTACAATTCCCATATAAATTTCTAATATCTCACATATACTGTGTGGTAAAAACTGAGTTACACCTTCATTGAGCTGTGTTGACAACATTCTCTAGCAAAAGGTTTTTAAGCAAATTAAAAGTGCTTACAGAACAAATGTCATGAAGCTTTACTTTAAAAAATAGTAAAAAAACCAGGATTCAGCATCACTGATTAATTAAGCAATATAGAAGAAATTAAAGCATTCTTGGACACAGATATATTAGGCCTTCTAATACCACAGAATAAATTTTTTGAACCCTCCTCTTACAGGTTTTTTCTTTCTATATCTGTATCCCATGTTTCAATTGTTGGCGTTGAATCCATTTTGTTTACCATAATAAAGAACCTTAGCGGATCACGGTCCGTAACAGATGGCGAACAAAGGCCAGGATATTCAGCACTGTAACAGACTGAAACAGGGAGAATATAGAAAGAACCAGAATGAGTGAGATGAAGGAAGAGTTTATTGAGTCTGGTAAGCTTCTAGATCTAGAAGGAAATGATCTCTGTGAATATGTTGAGAGGAAAGAAAGAGAAAAGTATGACAGAAATGAAAGAGCTGCTGAGAGAGAAGTAATGAAAATGCAAAAAGAGAGAGAAATGATGGTAATGCTGCAGTAAGAAAGATAGAAAGAATGTAAGCTTGAGTTGGAAATTGCTCGTTCAAGGCAAAGTACTCTTAACAGTCAGCCAGGCAAGAACAAAACTGAAGCTGATGATTTAGGCATGAGTGCAGTGTTGAAATTAGTACCAAAGTTTGATGAGGAAGATGTAACGAAATATTTCATGTGTTTTGAAAAGTTAATGGAAAGAGGAGGTTCTCCTAAAGAAATGTGGACTCTATATTTGCAGTCAGTTTTGCGTGGTAGGGCGTTTACTGTGTATAGTTGCATGTCTAAAGAGGAATGTGAAGATTATGATATTGTGAAAGAAACTGTCCTTAGCACATACAGCTTAGTACCGGAGGCGTATCGTAAGAAATTTAGAAGTTTGAGAAGGGACGAGAATATTAACCCTTAAACGCCGAGCCGATATTTCTGAAAGTGTCTCCCGTATGCCGGCAGTGTTAGTGAGCAAGCGCCGAAGCAGAAAAAAAAGTTTTTTTTTCAAAAAATCACAGCACGCTTAGTTTTCAAGATTAAGAGTTCATTTTTGGCTCCTTTTTTTGTCATTGCCTGATGTTTAGTATGCAACCATCAGAAATGAAAAAAAATATCATTCTCATATATAAATATCTGAATATATGACAGCGCAAAAAAAAAATTTTCATATATAATTGTATACAAAACGTGCTGTGAGCAAAATGGTTAAAGCTAATGAGTTAATTATTTTTTCGTTGTATTGGACACTAAATTGCAATGATTTTGATATATAACAAATTGTAAAATGATCAAAGCAACACAGAGAAAATATTAATCACAATATGATGCATGAATTCGTAACGTGCGGACATAAAAAAAAAAGTGGTTTTAAAAAATTCACCATAAATCGAAATATTGTTCTAGAGACTTGCCATTTGTTGCAAAATGAAGGTAATTGATAGATTATTACTAGACTGTTAGTGTTATCGTTTACAATAGCAGTTTTCGACCATTTTGGTCAAGTTAAAGTTGACCGAAGGTCGAATTTTTTCTATTTATCATGATTTATATGAAAATATTTCAAAACTGATAAAAGGAACAACCATGAGTTATTTTTTTGCTGTATTCTACATGAAATTGCGCACATTTTCATATATAAAACTTTATGTAACGGCTAATATAAAACAGTGCAAACATTACGACAATCGGACAAAAGAATTTCTGATTTTTTTCAGCAGAGTAACCGCGCAGACATAAGGAAAAAGTTTTTTTTAAAAATTGACCATAAATCAAAATATTGAGCTAGAGACTTCCAATTTGTTGCAAAATGAAGGTAAATGATTGAGTATTACTAGAATGCAAGAGTTTTTTTGGCTTACAATTGCGTTTTTCGACCATTTCGGTCGAGTCAAAGTTGACAGAAGGTTGAAATTTTGGCACTTATCGTTATTTATATGAAAATATTTCAAAACTGTTAAAAGCTACAACCATGGGTTGTTTTTAGTTGTATTCTACATGAAATTGCGTACATTTTCATATATAAAACTTTATGTAACGGCTAATATAAAACGGTGCAAACATTACGACAATCGGACAAAAAAATTTCTGATGTTTTCGGCAGAGTTACTGTGCGGACATACGGAAAGTTTTTTTTTTCTCAAAAATTGACCATAAATCGAAATATTGTGCTAGAGACTTCCAATTTGTTGCAGAATGAAGGTAAATGATTGACTATTACTAGAATATTAGAGTTTTAGCTTACAATTGCGTTTTTCGACATTTTCGGTCGAGTCAAAGTTGACTGAAGGTTGAAATTTTGGCACTTATTGTTATTTATATGAAAATATTTCAAAACTGATAAAAGCAACAACCTTGGGTTGTTTTTTGTTGTATTCTACATGAAATAGCACAAATTTTCATATAGAAAACTTTATGTAACGGCTAATATAAAACGGTGCAAACATTACGACAATTGGACAAAAGAATTTCTGATTTTTTTGGTAGTTACCGCGCGGATAAAAGGAAAAAGTTTTTTTCTTCAAAAATTCACCATAAATCGAAATACTGTGCTATAGACTTCCAATTTGTTGCAAAATGAAGGTAAATGATTGAATATTACTAGAATGTAAGAGTTTTACAATTGTGTTTTTCGACCATTTTGGTCAAGTCAAAATTGACCAAAAGTTGAAATTTTGGCACTTATCGTTATTTATATGAAAATATTTCAAAACTGATAAATGCTACAACCATGGGTTGTGTTTTGTTGTATTCTACATGAAATTGCACACATTTTCATAAATAAAACTTTATGTAACGGCAATATAAAATGGTGCAAACATTACGACAATCGGACGAAAAAATGTATGATTTTTCGGCAGTAAGGACGTAAGGAAAAAGCTTTTTTTTTCAAAACTTGACCATAAATCAAAATATTGTGCTAGAGACTTCCAATTTGTTGTAAAATGAAGGTAAATGATTGAGTATTACTAGAATGTACAATTACAATTGCGTTTTTTTACCATTTCAGTCGAGTCAAAGTTGACCGAAGGTTGAAATTTTGGCACTTATCATTATTTATAAGTAAATATTTCAAAACTGATAAAAGCTACAACCATGGGTTGTTATTTTGTTGTATTCTACATGAAATTGCGCACATATTCATATATAAAACTTTAGTAACAACTAATGTAAAACGCTGCAAACATTCCGACAATCGGACGAAAGAATTTCTTATTTTTTCGGCAGAGTAATCGTGCGGACGTAAGGAAAAAGTTTTTCTGGGCTCAGCTCGTGTCGCTGCGCGAAATATCCTTTAATCTATTATTTCTAGGGTAAATGTACTAACACATACCAGAGAATAAATAAAATAAAGAAAAAGGTCAGTATAACTGACTCGCTCACCCTCCAAAAGGGTGTCGGTATGAACACTAGGCGAGTGAGACCACTACCACGAGCCAAATGCCAATAGAAATCTCCCACTACAAAAACCCTCCAAGAGGAGAGCCGACCCACAGAGTGAGCAGCTCGTACTACTACTACTCCATCCCATGCTGCCGACTGCTGCGCCTCTAGTGGTCATCCTTTTCAGTTAGCGCACACGAGTCACACGTGCTATTTTTCTCTCTGTGTTTTTTGTGCCCTTTCGTTGGATTTATCTATAATGGAGCGTGCAGCTATCGCAGCAGCTAAGTTAAGTACTCAGTAATTATGGTTAGTTGGTTTTTTCCGGCCCTGAGACAGTATTTGCCGTTTTTTAGGTATAAATACGTACTCTGGGTCGGAAGCATGGCAGCATTGTTCTGCCTCATGGTGGGTTCGTTCCTGGTCTCCCATACCTAGAACATCCCCTTATCTATGTACGCTCTATATTATTTATCCGTTTTACTTAGGGTACTGTCTACTCAGGTTTGTCATGCATGCATGTCTTTTACCTTATGTAGGCTTCTTCTTTCCAGACCCTAGTCCCGGCTCTTAGTATCGGCCTCTGACTAGCTTTGAGTGGTAGACTTTCCTTCGGGTTAGTCGTACACTCCTGGATTTTTTCTCCTACTATATTGTTTTCTTTCTTTTAATTTTATTTATTTGTACCATGTTTTTTGTATGGTTAGGTTAGTTAGGCGTCTGGCTTAGCCTAGGTCCTGGCTCATTGAGCCTATACTACCGCTCATCAGTTCGGTTGCTTCCCTATAGCATCTCTCTGATCAGTTGGTTTGGCCCAGTGGGCCTTTATGCTCCTGCTTTTCAGTTCAGTTGCTTCCCGATAGCATCTCTCTGATCAGTTGGTTTGTCCTAGGCTTAGTTGTTTTGTTTTGGTCTTACCGCCTCGTGGTCACTACGCGATCACGAGTCAGCCAGACGCCTGCCCAGTCACCTTCCCCCCCTCCCGCTCTTCCATAGAGTCGGGGGAGGGTGGGTCGGTCTGCCCATGCTCGCTCCACATACCCGAGCCTGCTTCCCTCTCTCCCCCCAGGCGGAGGGGCCAGGGAGACGGGACAGACCCAGACTGGACTCGACCTCTCCGGCTTCTCGGTCCGGCCGGGTGGTAATGTGGTGGGGGGTACTGGCCTTTCCCCCCATCCGTTGCTTCCTTGTCGCTCCGTGTTCGCTCGAGCCTGTATGTCTTCTCGCTCTTTCCCACCTTACTAGGGCTCCTTTCATGATCGGAGTCCTGGCATCCAGCGGAAAGATGTTAGTCCACCCAGTAGAGTGGACCGGAACATACAGTGGGTCCCTGCTAACCTTACCGTATTGCCGAGTTACTACACTCCGCTACGCACTGGACTTGGTCCGGTTCGTTTGAGTTTTAGGTTTAAGTGTTATTAGATTAACTATAAGTTTATCTTAAGTACCTTAAACCTTCCCCCCCCCCCCCCCTCCCTTACGTGTCTTACCGGATCTCTCCGGGATTATAGCCTATTCAGGCGAAGCAGGGGGGGGTTATGCCCAAATTTTTTCCGAGCTCCGGCACGCAACGGAGTTCTTCTGTCCTTTAGCCTGTAAGTGATGTTCTTTAAGATACTCATGTGTCTTCCCACTTACAGACCACCAACTGTGAGCATCCGGGATGCGCCGCCACACTTCAGGACCCATGTGGACACGAAGTTTGCCGGTCCCATGCTCCATGCGCGACTCTGCACGGGGACATCCAGGTCTGGTACCATGAGACGTGTACCATATGTTACGATCTGGTGAGCCAGCTTTTAGAAGGGGTAAGTATTCCATCTCCGGTAGCTGCTCCGCTTCTGTTTTAGTGCTTAAGTTTTCATCATTCACAACTTTAACTTAAGGCATCTAAGTTTAAGTTATACTTTAAGTTTTTAGTTTTAAGTGATTCTTAAATCTAATCTACGCCCTCTCTTCCAGGCGCCGGCAGTGAGGGGATACCGCACTGGCAACCCTGCAGGCCTGGGTCGGCGGTTTTGGGAAGAACGCCGCCAAGGGTATGCCTACATCTTAGAGAAGCGGTTGGCGCTGTTAATCTTCCCCGGAGGCAAGGCGACAGGATACGTCGACCCAGTAGAGGCGGCCCCGACTATCGCCTTCATCCAACAACAGCTGGCTGCCTCATTAACTGACCAAGACCAGGATATCTCCACGGATGTCGCGACTTTAGATATTAATGTGGAACCTATGGTAGGTGTAGACGACCTGTTGGTCGAGGTAGGTATAGTGGACACCCAAGGGTCACCCTTGGGCGTAACTGTTTCTTCTACTTCTGCAACCTCTCCATCCTTCCAAGGCTTTACAGGTGATGAATTGTATACTCCTCCTGACGCTTCGGTTAGACCTAAGGTCAAGGTCAAGCAGTGCAAATCCTTGTCTAAGACGTCGTCGTCGTCTAAGAAGACGGCTTCGGCGTCATCCTCCTCGCGTAAGTCTCCGGCTGGTAATCCCGGAGCAGACAGGTCTAAAGCTTCTAGCTCCGGCTCTAAGTCCTCGAGGAGTAAATCCTCCAGAGAGAGATCTCGCCCTCCGGCAGAGTCACCAGTTCCGCTACCCTTGGTTCCGATTCAGAGCCACCCTCCACTCCGCAGCAGCTCCGGCCTTGGACTCCAATGCTGGCCTGTTGCAACAGGTGGGCGACCTGGTTGGGTCCCTAAAGAGTAGCATGGAACAAATGATCTCTCGTTTGTCGGATAGGATTACTTCCCAGGACTCCATTATAGCCGGACTGAGAGAAGCCCCTCTAGCCTCTCCTCCACTTTCCAATACGAGTGGAACTCAGCTTCCTCCGTATGACTCGCTACCTCCGTTCTCGATGAACAATCCATGGTGAGTATCGTCATACGCCCCCTTCCAGGACGGTCTCATTTCAATACCGGAATTTGGAACTCGAAGGATAGAGGACTTCGAGTTCTACCCGGAAGACCTCCAGCCTCCGTTCATAGGCTACGCAAGGCTTACAGCTTCAGCCATGGTTCGGGATGATAGGGTACCAAAGGAGACAGTCCTCTATTCACGAGACCAGGCTCAGAGAGAATGGCTCAGGTGTTTAGAGGACATGGATTGTTCTAATACCAAGATACAACCTTTTAAGAGTCCCTTTACCATTTTCACAATGGATGAGAGTACCCCGCTCCCGTTCCTGACAAAGATCGCGAGGTCTACCATCCCAGCGGCCCAGAAGGGGGAACCCATGCCTCAATTGAAGGAAGCAGATCCCACATCTCCGTTGCTCCCCTCAGCCGGAGAATTGTGGGAAGACTTGCCGAACACCTTCTCAGCTGGCAAACTCAAACCTGACTGTGCTATGGAGCAGTTTGGTGAAAAGCTACCCAGGCTCCCAGATAGCCTTATTCAGGCTGAATTTGACGCGAAATCGCGATTAGCCAGGTCAATTAACTCTATGGCTATGTCGAGGTAGCAACCATAGCCTATGGCTCAGAACCGCTTTTTAAACTCATGACCAAAGCCCTGACTCAAACGGTACAGTCGGATATGTTTGAGTTTGCCACTGCTAGAACGAATTGTAGGAAGCATGTCCTACAAGAGGCAACCATTCGACATGAGCCGAATAGGTTACTCTCGTCTAGCATCTGGGGAGCAGATCTCTTCCCAGAAGCTATGGTGAAGGAAGTCCAGTCAGAGGCTACGAGGCTGAACCAGAGCCTTAAGGACCGTTGGGGCCTTCACGGCTAAGAGGAGGCAAGACCTAACACCTAAAGGTAAGGGATAGAGGAAACCTAGGCGTTTCCATCCTTACCAGAAAAAGCAGCCACGCTTTCCTCAGCAAGTTCCAGCGTGCCCTTAGTGCAAACAGCCCAACCTTCCACTTCTAAGGCTCAATCACAACCAATTTATGTGATATCCCCTCAGCCTCAGCCCTCCACCTCTTACGCCATCTCTCCAGCTTACAATCAAGCCTTCGAGAGTCAAGCTTCACAGAAGTATGACCGCTCGGGTAAGGGAGGCAGAGGTAAGCGTTCCTTTCGTGGGAGAGGGTCGGGAGGCCCCTTTAATAGGGGAAAGCACTTCAGAGGAGGTCGAGGCGGTTACCAGAACCAATGAAGAACTTCAGGTAGGAGGGAGGCTGTTTCACTTTCGCCACCGGTGGAACTTCAGCGAATGGGCTCAGAGCATAGTGTCAAAAGGCCTGGGTTGGAGCTGGTTGACGAACCCACCTCCATCCAGACCTTTCCGTCAACTTCCTTCCAAGGAATTGACAGAGTACGCAGAGGACCTCCTTCAGAAAGGAGCTATAGCGAGAGTCAAGAGATTAAAATTTCAAGGTCGCTTGTTCAGCGTGCCAAAGAAAGGCTCACAAAAAAGAAGGGTAATCTTAGACTTGTCCCGCTTAAAACTTAGCCATCCGCTGCGACAAGTTCAAGATGCTCACGATCTCGCAGGTGCGGACCTTACATTCCCCGTGGGGCCGTCACCACCTCTATCGATCTTACAGACGCCTACTATCATATCCCTATTGCAAGACACTTCCGTCCATATCTGGGTTTCAAGATAGGAGACCAGACATTCTCCTTCAAGGTAGTTCCCTTCGGACTCAACGTGGCACCCAGGGTGTTCACGAAACTAGCGGAAGTGGTAGTGCAACAACCTCAGGTCACAAGGGATTATGGTAGTAGCGTATCTCGACGATTGGTTGATCTGGGCTTCAACAGTCGAGGAATGCAACAGAGCTACACTGAAAGTGATTCAGTTCCTGGAATATCTAGGCTTCAAGATAAACAGGACCAAGTCAAGACTCACTCCAGAGTCAAACTTTCAGTGGCTGGGCATTCAATGGAATCTATCCTCCCATACTCTGTCGATTCCATCAACCAAAAGGAAAGAAATAGCGAAGTCAGTCAAGCAATTTCTAAGTCACAAACTGGCGTCAAGGAGAGCTCAGGAGAGGATCCTGGGTTCTCTCCAGTTTGCATCAGTGACGAACGTCTTAATGAAAGCCAAACTGAAAGACCTAACCAGAATCTGGCGCTCACGAGCAAATGTCAGGTCCAGGGACAAACTATCCTCAGTCCCTCTGATTCTAAAGAATCGACTTCGGCCGTGGGCGAAAGTCAAGAATTTGTCAGTGTCAGTACCCCTTCAGTTCCCTCCACCAGGGATCACCATCCACACAGACGCGTCCTTAAGCGGTTGGGGAGGGTATTCCCAGGTCAAAAGGTTCAAGGAACTTGGTCACCTCAGTTCAGTCAGTTCCATATAAACGTACTGGAGGCAATGGCAGTGTTCTTGACGCTAAAAAGGGTTACGCCCCACCAAAGTACTCCCACATAAAGCTAGTTCTGGACAGCGCAGTGGTAGTACATTGTATAAACAGGGAGGCTCCAAGTCACGTCATCTAAATCATGTCATGGTAGCCATCTTCTCCCTGGCAGACAAGTTCAGTTGGCATCTCTCCTCCACTCACATAGCTGGAGTGAGAAACGTCATAGCAGACGCGTTATCCCGATCAGTGCCCCTAGAGTCGGAATGGTCACTGGACAACAGTTTCGTTCCAATGGATCCTTCAAAGAGTTCCAGGGCTACAAGTGGATCTCTTCGCATCTCAAGCGAATCACAAACTGCCGTGTTATGTAGCCCCCAACCTGGACCCTCTGGCCTATGCCACGGACGCCCTGGCTCTAGACTGGAACAACTGGAAGAAGATTTATGTCTTTCCTCCAGTGAATCTTCTCATGAAAGTTTTAAACAAACTCAGAACATTCAAGGGTCAAGTGGCTCTAGTAGCCCCAGACTGGCCGAAGAGCAATTGGTATCCCTAATTCTGGAGCTGGGCCTTCGTCCTCTTCGGATCCCCAATCCCAGGCTCTCCCAGTCAGTACAAACGAAGACTGTGTTCGCTTCCTCAGGGATTCTCAAAACCCTAACTTTATGGACTTCATGAAGTTTGCGGCAAAAAGAGATGCGAATATTGACCCTCAGAATATTCTCTTCTTGGAATCCGATAAAAGGGATTCAACTTTGAGACAGTATGATGCTGCTGTCAAAAAGTTAGCAATCTTCCTGAGAGAATCAGATATTAGAATCATGACAGTTAATTCAGCTATATCCTTTTTCAGATCCTTATTTGAAAAAGGTTTAGCAGCTAGCACGATTACGACAAACAAGTCAGCCTTGAAAAAGATATTTCAATTTGGGTTCAACATAGACTTGACGGATTCCTACTTCTCGTCTATTCCTAAGGCATGTGCTAGACTTAGACCTTCTGTAAGGCCTACGTCAGTTTCATGGTTCTTAAACGATGTTCTAAAACTGGCTTCAGAAACCGATAATGACACATGCTCGTTTATAATGCTCTTAAGAAAAAACCCTATTTTTATTAAGCTTAGCTTCAGGAGCAAGAATTTCAGAACTGTCGGCTTTATCCAGAGATCCGGACCATATTCAATTCCTTCCCACAGGGGAGGTCCTACTTTCTCCGGAACGTAGCTTTTTAGCAAAGAATGAAGATCCTTTGATGAGGTGGGAACCTTGGAAGGTACTACCCCTTCCACAAGATGTATCTCTTTGCCCAGTTACAACCTTACGAGCCTTTCTGGGCTCAGCTCGTGTCGGCCTATGAAAGTAATCCTTAATATCATCTTTCTAGGTAAAATATCCTAAAATTACCAGAGAAAAACAAATTAAGAAAATGTCAGTAGGACTGACTCGCTCACTCTTAAAAAGAAGTGTCGGTATGAAATAGGGGCGAGTGTGGAACACTACCACGAGCCAAACACCAATTAGAACTTCCTATCAGAATCCCCATAAGAGAGAGCTGATACCAACGGGCGATGCAGCCTCTACTACTACTACTAGAGGACGCCACGGACAGCAGCGCCCCTAGCGGTCATCCTTAATTTTTAGCACCAGCGTCTTGACGCAGTTTTCTCTCGTGCTATTATTATTTGTGATTTATCTCGTTTTCTACGATGGAGCGTTCTGCAATTGCCACGGCTAAGTTAAGTAACTCATAAGTAATATTTTATCATAGTTTTATCTTCCGGGTACCAGTATTTTCCTTTTTATAGGTCATATACGGTTCCCCGGTTGTCTCGTGGCGGCCATGCTGCCTCGTAAGAATTCCCGGTCCTCCATACTGGGACTTCTTATACTTATGGGCTTACTTTATCACGTTCATTGTTTTACATCGAGTTTTAGCTAGTTTAGCCCTCTTACCATTCTCTTAGCTTGGTATTTAGGGCTATCATTATTTTATTCTGGCCCAGCATCCCGGCTCTTGCTCTACATCGGCTATCGCTGGCTCCGAGTAGGCTACTGTTTCTTGGAATAGTTGCCTCCTCCTGGGCTTTCTTTCTCTTTCCTAAAAGTGTCTCTTCCACCTTTCGATGTGTTTATTATTATTATTTAGGGTGTTAGGCTAGCCTAGGTGCTTGTTCCATGTATTGGTACAGCTTGGTTCACGTGGCCCTACCACGGTTGTGGTGATCGCGGCCTAGGCCACCAGTAGTCACGTGTTCCATAGCACCTCACCCTGCCCCTTCCCTCCCTCTCTGATGTAGGGAGGAGCTGGGGGACCCCTTGGTTGTCATAACAACCTCATAGCCTTCTCTCTCATTCCGGAGGTGCCGGGGGGTTCCGCCAGCAGGGGGTATAGGGCGACCACTATGAGGTACCGGGTTTCCATACGGGTAGTTGGTGAGGCGGGAAGGAGTAGGCCATCCCTTCCCCCTTTCCTCGCTCCCGCCGTGTTTCACCGGGACCTCCTTCCCCCCCATACCCATTACTCAGCCACCTCCCTTACGATACGAAAGGAGCCTTCCGTCGCAGCCGGGGCCCCTTCGGTTTTAGGTTATTGGCTCCGCTAGCGGGTAGGGTGGGTACTATGGATGGTCGTTTGCTTGCCTACTATATCCTTATATCTCTCCCTCGCTACCGGAAGGGAGCTTACCCTTACCTACGCTCTCTTCTAGTAGACGGGTGGAGAGAAGTTGCATTGATGTTGTTACTGTCTATGTTAAGGATATATACCCTAATTTAAGATATTTTACAATGAATTGTGTTTATAATTATGTTATCAACCATCCCCGCCATTATCCGTTGTGGTTTCCTTTACCACCACTCCTAATTGGTTGATTCTTGTGCCTCCGCCACTGGCGGACCCATAGTCTCTTCCAACATGGTTACCACACGTATTTTAGCAGGGCTCTGGTTTTATCTAACCTTATCGCTCCGGCACCAGCGGAGCATATGTTAGGCTGTAAGTGTTTACTCTGTACTAATGTACATTTCCACTTACAGGCTACCAACTGTCAGGTCCTCGCTTGCAACGCGACGCTGCATGACCCCTGCGGACATGATGAGTGCAGGTCTCACGCCCCTTGTGCCACCCTGTTCAACGAGTCCATCGTTTGGCATCCCGAGGCCTGCACCATTTGCTACGACCTGGTCGGTCAGCTGGTTGATGGGGTAAGACCATTATAAGGTTGTTTATCAATTTACTAACACTTTTAGTTCGTAAGTTTGTTAACCCTGTCCGCAACTGGTAGCTAATTCAGCCTTTCTTTCAGGCTAGCGGTGTGAGGGAAGTCGCCCTCGCCACTCTGAAAGCGTGGGTGGGCGGCTTTGGGAAGAACGCCGCCAAGGGCCAGCCCTACATGTTGGATAAAAAGCTGGCCATCCAGATCTTCCCTGCGGGCAAGTCGACGGGCTACGTCGACCCCTGTCCGCCGCCCCCCGTAATAGCCGCCATCCAGCAGGATCTTCAGCAGTCGCTGGGGCTCGTAGCAGCCCAGGAGCCAGTTCCGGACGTCGCCGGCCTGGACCTGAATCTTGAGCCGATGGCGGTAGTGAATGAGGATTTGTTGGTTGAGGTAGGTTTGTCGGGCGCCCAAGGTCTTTCCTTGGGCGCTCCTGGATCTTCTCCTGTCCCTTCTTCTTCCGCCTCTTTCCAAGGCTTTCCGGGATCCGAGATCCCTAGCCGCAATCCCGCTCTCTCTGTACCTCCCAAGGAGAAGGGAAAGAGAGAACCGAAGACTCTGTCTAAGTCGACTTCTAGGAAGTCGTCTTCGTCTTCTTCGGCGAGGAAGTCATCGACTTTCTTACGCCGACGCGGTAAAGCTAAGCCAAGCTCTTCCCAGTCGAAGAGCTCCAGAGGCAAGGCTTCGAAGGAGAAAGCTCGCGCTACCTCCGAGTCGTTGCCTTCTCCCGCCTCCGCTGTCCCCTCCCCGGCTATGCCGGCAGGGGTAGCAAGTACCAGCTCCTGTGTTCCTTCTCCTGTCTCACCAGGAATGATGGAGCAGGTAGGAGTGATGGTTGGGTCCCAAATCTCAGCTTGGGGAACCCGCTTTGAGCAGATGTTGCGCAACAATTGTCGAGCACTCTGTCTCAAACTGGACAAACCGTCCAAGAGCTCTCGAATAGAGTAAGAGAGACTGAGGATCGGATGATTGGGCTATCTCAGGCTCCTCCCCCAGTATCCCCTGCTTCTAGCACGGGGATTCTACAACTCCCGTCTTACGACTCTCTGCCATCCTTCTCTATGGAAAATCCATGGAGAGTAGCGGCCTACGCTCCCTTTAAGGACGGCATGATTTCCATCCCGGAGTTTGGCACTCGAAGGATTGAGGACTTCGAGTTCTATCCTCCGGGCCTGTCACAGCCTTTCAGGGTCGGGTATGCTAGGCTGACGCCAACGGCTCTGACAAGGGAGGACAAGATCTCGAAGGAGTCTGTCCTCTACAGTAGAGACCACGCCCAACGGGAATGGGTTCACTGCCTTGAGGACTGGGAGTGTACCAACACTAAACTCCAGGCCTATAAGAGCCCCTTCACTATTTTCGCCACGGAAGAGGAGGTCTCTCTTCCGTTCGCTACGAAATTGGTGGAGAAGGCTCTTCAGGCAGTCCTCAAGGATGAGCCCGTTCCACAGTTGAGAGAGTCGGAGTCCACTTCTCCACTCTTTCCCGCCTTCGGAGAGTTATGGGAAAACCTGCCAGCTACTTTCACGCAGGGTAAACTCAAGCCGGACTGCGCTATGGACCAGTTCGGTGAGAAGTTGCCTAGGCTTCCGGACTCCCTAATCCAGGCAGAGTTCGATGCGCGAACTAGGTTTGGCAGGTCCCTTAACTCTATCGTAGTCACGGAAATGGCTGCACTGTCTTATGCGAACGAACCGCTATTCAAGATCTTAGCGAAAGCACAATTCCACACGGTTCTTCTAGACGCTTTCGACTTCTTCCAAGCCAGGAAGAACTGTCGGAAACATGTTCTTCAAGAATGTACTATCAGGCACGAGCCTAATAGACTCTTGACTGCCAGCATTGTGGGAGGGATCTCTTCCCGGAGTCAGCAGTGAACGAAGTTCATCACGAAGCTGCTAGACTCAACCAGAGCCTTAGAGCTAGGTGGGGCATTTCCTCTAAGAGGAAACAGGAATCCGTTCCCACTGCTGGCAAGAAACCAAAGAAGGCTGGTAGGAGGTTCCAGCCATATAAAAAACTCCAGCCTCAGCAGCAGTTTGTGCAGGCGGTCCCAGTCACCCAACAAGGACAAGCCATTGCCTACATCCTAAAACGAAACTCAGCCTTACCTCCTGGTGCCCCAGCAATCCCAACCTTCGACCTCCTATGCCATCTCGCCTGCCTTTAACCCTGCTTTTGAGGCTCAAGGCTACTCTCAATCGAGAGGTAGGGCGGGACGAGAGGTTACTTTCGTCACCGTGGCGCAGGAAGGGGCGCAAGGAGTAAGCAGTTCAGAGGAGGGCGTGGTGGCCAAAACCCGCCCATCAGCAATGAGGCTCTTCAGGTAGGAGGGAGGCTGTTCCTCTTCCGCCACAGGTGGGGGTTCAGCAGTTGGGCACAGAGCATAGTGTCCAAAGGATTAGGCTGGAGCTGGATCCAAGATCCTCCTCCAATCAAATCATTCCATCAGGTACCGTCAAAGGAATTGATAGATACGATAGATTACGCGGAAGAACTCCTTCAGAAAGGAGCTATTGCGAGAGTCAAGCATCTAAAATTTCAAGGTCGCTTATTCAGCGTTCCAAAGAAAAGGCTCAACAAAAAGAAGGGTAATCTTAGATTGTCAAAGCTAAAACTCTTTCATTCGCTGCGACAAGTTCAAGATGCTTACCCTCTCGCAAGTAAGGACCTTACTGCCGCGTGGAGCCGTCACATGCTCCATCGATCTTACAGACGCATACTATCATATCCCTATAGCCAGGCACTTCCGCCCATTCCTAGGATTCAGGCTAGGAAGTCAGACATTCTCATTCAAAGTGATGCCCTTCGGTCTGAATGTAGCCCCCAGGGTATTCACAAAGATAGCAGAAGTGGTTGTACAACAATTGAGAGCTCAGGGAATCATGGTAGCGGCATACCTCGACGATTGGTTAATCTGGGCACCAACAGTCGAGGAATGTCTCAAAGCTACCAAAAAGGTAGTTCACTTTCTGGAACATCTGGGGTTCCAGATAAACAAAACGAAATCCAGACTCGTTCCGGAATCTCGTTTTCAGTGGCTGGGAATCCAATGGGATTTGTCCTCCCACAATCTATCAATTCCAGTAGCCAAACGGAAGGAAATAGCAAAATCTGTCAGGCAATTTCTCAAGTGCAAACAAACATCAAGAAGAAACCAGGAGAGAATCCTAGGGTCTCTTCAGTTTGCTTCAGTAACAGATATCCTTCTGAAAGCAAGGTTGAAAGATATAAATCGAATTTGGCGGTCAAAAGCAAACTCCAAATATCGAGACAAGTTGTCAGTGATCCCACAGATCCTCCGCAACCAACTACGGCCTTGGTCAAGAGTACAGAACCTAGCCAAGAAAGTACCCCTTCAATATCCCCTCCCGATGTTAACCATTCACACGGACGCATCCCTGTCCGGTTGGGGGGGATACTCTCAGTTCAAACAGGTTCAGGGGACTTGGTCAGTTCAATTTCGCCAGCTCCACATAAACGTGTTGGAAGCAATGGCGGTATTTCTTACTCTGAAGAGACTGCTTCCCCCGAAAAAGTCTCATCTAAGGCTAGTTTTGGACAGTGCAGTAGTAGTTCATTGCATCAACAGAGGAGGGTCCAAATCCAAGCATGTGAACCATGTCATGATAGCCATCTTTGCATTAGCAAGCAAACACAAATGGCATCTGTCTGCCACTCATCTGGCAGGAGTAAGAAATGTGATAGCGGACGCCCTGTCCCGGTCAGTCCCTCTGGAATCAGAGTGGTCTCTAGACGTCGGGTCATTCCAGTGGGTAAGCCAGAGAGTCCCAGGTCTCCAAGTGGACCTCTTCGCCTCACAAGCGAACCACAAGCTCCCTTGCTATGTGGCCCCCAACCTGGACCCTCTGGCTTATGCCACGGACGCCCTGTCGTTGGATTGGAATCAATGGAGGAAAATTTATGTTTTTCCTCCAGTGAATCTTCTCTTGAAGGTCCTAGACAAACTAAGGTCTTTCAAAGGGATAGTAGCTCTGATTGCACCGGACTGGCCCAAGAGCAACTGGTATCCACTTCTCTTGGAATTGGGTCTCCGACCTCAACGGATCCCCAATCCCAAACTATCACAATCAGTACAAATGAGGACTGTGTTCGCTTCCTCAGGAACTCTCCAGACCCTAACTTTATGGACTTCATGAAGTTTGCGGCTAATAAAGATGCTAACATTGATCCACAGAATATTCTCTTCCTGGAATCAGATAAGAGGGAGTCAACCATCAGACAATATGACTCAGCTGTTAAGAAATTAGCATCTTTCTTGAGAGAATCGAACACTACAACCATGACAGTTAATTTGGCTATATCCTTTTTCAGATCTTTATTTGAAAAAGGTTTAGCAGCTAGCACGATTACCACTCACAAGTCGGCTTTGAAGAAAATCTTTCAAGTAGGTTTTCAGATAGATTTAACTGAATCTTATTTCACATCTATCCCTAAAGCCTGTGCTAGACTTAGACCTTCTCAGAGGCCTACTACAGTTTCATGGTTCTTAAATGATGTTCTCAAACTAGCTTCAGATACTGACAACTCATCTTGTACATTCATAATGCTCCTGAGGAAAACTCTATTCTTATTAAGCCTAGCCTCAGGAGCAAGAATTTCAGAACTGTCGGCTCTATCCAGAGATGCGGGCCATGTGGAATTCCTCCCATCAGGAGAAGTTCTACTTGCTCCGGATCGTAGCTTTTTAGCTAAAAATGAAGATCCTCTTGCAAGGTGGGCTCCTTGGAAGGTTATCCCACTTCCACAGGATCCTTCTCTCTGCCCAGTTTCAACCCTTAGAGCCTTTCTATCTCGTACTTCTTCTAGATCCTCGGGTGCTCTCTTCATGAGAGAAAAAGGTGGTACTTTGTCAGTTAAAGGTATTAGGCAACAAATCCTTTACTTCATTAAACAAGCCAACCCTGAGTCATTCCCAAAAGCACATGATATCAGGGGAGTAGCCACCTCTATTAACTATTTCCAACATATGAACTTTGAGGATCTTAGGAAGTATACTGGATGGAAATCACCGACAGTCTTTAAACGGCATTATTTAAAGTCCTTGGAATCTTTAAAGTTTTCAGCAGTAGCAGCGGGAAACATAGTTTCCCCTGATACTGCTTAGTAGTTGTAGTATTAATCCAGGTCTCCTTTCTACCTACTTCAACCAACATGCCTCAACCTATCACCAGGCTACTCATCATCATAGCCTTAGCCGTTGTGTGTTATAGTGGTCTGTCCCTTATTTTTTTGCTAGGGACAGCCACATTTGTACTGATATGTACTCCAGTGGTCCTATCCTTATTTTTATGCTAGGTTAGGCCACAATATGTTTGTATAAATTTTCCATTAAGACTTGTGATAACTTCAGTCACAATGAGTTTGTATATATTTGAATTAATTGTATTATCTGTATTGATGATGGATTTGAGTGTACCTACCCTTATTTTTATGCTAGGGTAGGACACATGTATGTATATAATTGTACTTTTATGTTCTAAATAAGTAAATTCAAATAATTTCTTTATTTTACATGCATATTAGGTTATTTTTACTACCTTTTAAGTACTTTAATTGTTTACTAACATTCTGTTATTTTTTTTATCATAGTTAGTTTAAGTACTTATTTTGTATGCTGTATGTGATTTACTTATATTATATCCATCATTTTTTAATATGTTTTTCATTTTTTATTTTTCCTTTTCCATCTTGTCTGTTTCTCTGGTACTCTTTCATAGGCCGACACGAGCTGAGCCCAGAAAAGGGATTTTGACGAAGGAAAAATCTATTTCTGGGTGATTGGCTCGTGTCGCCCTATGAAACCCATCCCTTTTATGGTTTGTTTTCCCCCCCTTGCAGGACAAGATGTAATTATGTTTTAATTATGTTTTAATTAAGGATGACCGCTAGGGGCGCTGCTGTCCGTGGCGTCCTCTAGTAGTAGTAGTAGAGGCTGCATCGCCCGTTGGTATCAGCTCTCTCTTATGGGGATTCTGATAGGAAGTTCTAATTGGTGTTTGGCTCGTGGTAGTGTTCCACACTCGCCCCTATTTCATACCGACACTTCTTTTTAAGAGTGAGCGAGTCAGTCCTACTGACATTTTCTTAATTTGTTTTTCTCTGGTAATTTTAGGATATTTTACCTAGAAAGATGATATTAAGGATTACTTTCATAGGGCGACACGAGCCAATCACCCAGAAATAGATTTTTCCTTCGTCAAAAATTCCCTTTTCTGTCCAGGACCTCCTCATCTTCATCGGGTCCCCTCTTTAAGAGGGAAAAAGGTGGAACTTTAGCCAATTAAAGGCATCAGGCAACAAATCCTGTACTTTATTAAGCAAGCCAATCCTGACTCTTTCCCGAAAGCACATGATGTCAGGGCAATAGCCACCTCAATTAATTATTTCCAACACATGAACTTCGATGAGTTGAAAAAGTATACCGGATGGAAATCGCCGACAGTGTTCAAACGTCATTACCTTAAGTCCTTGGAAGCTCTGAAATTTTCAGCAGTAGCAGCGGGTAACATAGTTTCCCCTGACTCTAGTAATTTGTAGTAGAAGATTCAGTCCTTTCTACCTGCCTCACCCAACAGTTGTCTATTCCTGCCGTGTTTATTTACATTCACCTTGTGCTTAGCTGCTTTTATGATGATGTAGTGGGTGCCCCTTATTTTTTTGCTAGGGACACTCAACAGATGATTATAGATATTGATCTCATGGATGTTACCCCCTTATTTTTATGCTAGGGGATACATCTTATTTATAATGGTTACGGGTTTGTATATTAAGTCATATACATTCCTTATATATTATCATTGTTGATTAATTTGTTCATTTGATTATCTTAATTGCTATTATATTTTGATACATGCCTTTACACAGTTACCATTTTGTTACATGTAAACCATTTTACCTCTGTACATATGTAAATTACCTTATGATAAGAAACATGATTAGAATTAAGTGTAATTTAAGCATATTTCTAATTTTGTATCACTGTGTATTTGTATCTTTTTAGCAATTATATTCTTTTTTATATTTATTTTCTCTTTTATTTGAGACCTATTCTGATTTATTTTATTACTTTTGTTTACAATCTTGTGCTATTTCTCTGGTACGATTTCGCGCAGCGACACGAGCTGAGCCCAGAAAAGGGATTTTGACGTAAGGAAAAATCTATTTCTGGGCGATTGGCTCGTGTCGCCAGCGAAATCCCACCCTACCCATCCCTTCGCCCAAGATTGTCTGCTAACTTCAGGATGGCCACTAGAGGCGCAGCAGTCGGCAGCATGGGATGGAGTAGTAGTAGTACGAGCTGCTCACTCTGTGGGTCGGCTCTCCTCTTGGAGGGTTTTTGTAGTGGGAGATTTCTATTGGCATTTGGCTCGTGGTAGTGGTCTCACTCGCCTAGTGTTCATACCGACACCCTTTTGGAGGGTGAGCGAGTCAGTTATACTGACCTTTTTCTTTATTTTATTTATTCTCTGGTATGTGTTAGTACATTTACCCTAGAAATAATAGATTAAAGATATTTCGCTGGCGACACGAGCCAATCGCCCAGAAATAGATTTTTCCTTACGTCAAAATCCCTTTTTTAAAAATTCACCATAAATCGAAATATTGTGCTAGACTTCCAATTTCTTGCAAAATGAAGGTAAATGATTGAATATTACTAGAATATTAAATCATTTACCTTACAATTGCATTTTTCGACCATTTCGGTCGAGTCAAAGTTGACCAAAGGTTGAAATTTTGGCACTTATCGTTATTTATATTTAAATATTTCAAAACTGATAAAAGCTACAACCATGTTTTTGTTTTTTTGTATTCTACATGAAATTGCACACATTTTCATATATAAAACTCTATGTAACGGCTAATATAAAACGGTGCAAAATTACATCAAAGTGAAGAAATAATCTCTGAGATGTGTTGCTGATGCTTTTTAGTGCGAGAAGAAAGAAAGTTGCGCATGCGCGTCTGGGTAACGCTTGTAAACAAAACAACAGCTTGATCCGTGAATTCCCAGCATCCACTAAGGTGCGTGATTCAAAAGTTTTTGCTAAGTAGGCCTATAACTATTTTTCCGCGAATTTGTAAGGTAAAACTAATATTCTAGTAATATTCAATCATTTACCTTTATTTTGCAACAAATTGGAAGTCTCTAGCACAATATTTCGATTTATGGTGAATTTTAAAAAAACTTTTTCCTTACGTCCGCACGATTACTCTGCCGAAAAAATAAGAAATTCTTTCGTCCGATTGTCGGAATGTTTGCAGCGTTTTATATTAGTTGTTACTAAAGTTTTATATATGAATATGTGCGCAATTTCATGTAGAATACAACAAAAAAAAAACAACCCATGGTTGTAGCTTTTATCAGTTTTGAAATATTTACTTATAAATAATGATAAGTGCCAAAATTTCAACCTTCGGTCAACTTTGACTCGACTGAAATGGTAAAAAAACGCAATTGTAAGCTAAAACTCTTACATTCTAGTAATACTCAATCATTTACCTTCATTTTACAACAAATTGGAAGTCTCTAGCACAATATTTCGATTTATGGTCAAGTTTTGAAAAAAAAAAGCTTTTTCCTTACGTCCGCGCGGTAACTCTTCCGAAAAAAAATCATAAATTTTTTAATCCGAAAGTCGTAATGTTTGCACCACTTTAAATTAGCCGTTACATAAAGTTTAATATATGAAAATGTGCGCAATTTCATGTAGAATACAACAAAAAACTACCCATGGTTGTAGCTTTTATCAGTTTTGAATTATTTTCATATAAATAACGATAAGTGCCAAAATTTCAACCTTCGGTCAACTTTGACTCGACTGAAATGGTAAAAAAACGCAATTGTAAGATAAACCTATTACATTCTAGTAATATTGAATCATTTACATTTATTTTGCAACAAATTGGAAGTCTCTAGCACAATATTTCGATTTATGGTGAATTTATGAAATAAACTTTTTCCTTAAGTCCGCGCGGTAACTCTGCTGAAAAAAATCAGAAATTCTTTTGTCCGATTGTCATAATGTTTGCACCATTTTAAATTAGCCGTTGCATAAAGTTTCACATATGAAAATGTGCGCAATTTCATGTAGAATACAACAAAAAACTACCCATGGTTGTAGCTTTCATCAGTTTTGAATTATTTTCATATAAATAACGATAAGTGCCAAAATTTCAACCTTCGGTCAACTTTGACTCGACCGAAATGGTAAAAAAAACACACAATTATAAGCTAAAACTCTTACATTCTAGTAATATTCAATCATTTTCCTTTATTTTGCAACAAATTGGAAGTCTCTAGCCCAATATTTCGATTTATGGTGAATTTATGAAAAAAAAAAAAAAAAATTCCTAACGTCCGCGCGGTAACTCTTCCGAAAAAAATCAAAAATTTTTCGTCCAATTGTCGTAATGTTTGCACTATTTTAAATTAGCCGTTACATAAAGTTTTATATATGAAAATGTGCGCAATTTCATGTAGAATACAACAAAAAACAACCCATGGTTGTAGCTTTTATCATTTTTGAAATATTTTCATATAAGTAACGATAAGAGCCAAAATTTCAACCTTCGGTCAACTTTGACTCGACCGAAATGGTAAAAAAACGCAATGGTAAGCTAAAACTATTACATTCTAGTAATATTCAATCATTTACCTTTATTTTGCAACAAATTGGAAGTCTCTAGCACAATATTTCGATTTATGGTGAATTTTTAAAATAAACTTTTTCCTTACGTCCACGCGGTAACTCTTCCGAAAAAATCATAAATTTTTCTGTCCGATTGTCGTAATGTTTGCACCATTTTATATTAGCCGTTACATAAAGTTTTATATATGAAAATGTGCAAAATTTCATGTAGAATATAACTAAAAACAACCCATGGTTGTAGCTTTTATCAGTTTTGAAATATTTTCATATAAATAACGATAAATAGAAAAAATTAGTCCTTCGGTCAACTTCAACTCGACCGAAATGGTCAAAAACTGCAATTGTAAGCTACAATACTTACAGTCTAGTAATATTCAATCAATTACCTTCATTTTGTAACAAACGGGAAGTCTCTAGCAAAATATTTCGATTCATGGTGAATTTTTGAAAACAGCTTTTTTTTACGTCCGTGCATTATGAATTCATGCATCATTTTGTGATAATATTTTCTCTGTGTTGCCTTGATCGTTTTACAATGTGTTATATACCAAAATGATCGCAATTTAGTGTACAATACAACGAAAAAATTAACTCGTTAGCTTTAACCGTTTTGCTCACAACGCGATTTGTATACAATTATATATGAAATTTTTTTTTCGCTCTGTCATATATCCCAATATTTATATAAGATAATGATATTTTTTTCATTTCAGATGGTTGCATACTAAACTTCAGGCAATGACAAAAAAAGGAGCCAAATATGAACTCTTAATCTTGAAAACTAAGCGTGCTGTGATTTAAAAAAAAAAAAATTTTTTCTCCTTCGGCGCTCACTCGCGAACGCCGTCGGCATACGGGAGACGAGTTTTAAAATACTGCTTCGGCGTTTAAGGGTTAAACACCCAACAGACTATTTTCGTCGACAGTTAATACGTCCAATAGGCGTTTAAGGGTTAAGTATGTAGAATATGGTAAAAAGTCAGAGAGGCTGTTTTGTGATTGGTAAACTTCCGCTAAAGTTGATCATTTTGATGGTCTGAAGAACTTAGTAGGTATTGTTAGAAAACTTTAAAGATAACGTATCCCCTGAGATTAGCCTTTATATAGAAGATAGGCGAGAAGTATCTTTTTCAGAAGCAACTAGGTTAGCAGAAGAATATAGTCTGACTCATAATTCAAGTGTCAGTAAGAAGCGAAATGATCCTTCATCAGGTAAAGTACAAAGAAGTAAAAGTTTCAGTTCTAGTAATAGCAATGCGAGTAAAGTGACTATTACTGTTACGCATGCAGAAAACCTGGTCATACATCTTAAGGTTTGAGAGAATAAAGGGGCTTTTAGTAGCTCAGAATTAACTTGTTGCGATGTAATGAGAAAGTTTCCGATGTAATGAGAAAGTTTCCGATGTAATGAGAAAGGGCATTTAGCGAGAAATTGTGTAGTAGAAAGGAAGGACGTTAAGAAACCAGTGTCTAGTTAACCTTTTGGCAAGTAGGAATTATGTGATGAAAGAAACTGGAAATTTTATGGAGAATTTCTGTCAGAAGGTGTAGTTTCTCTCTTGGAGGAGGGGATTCGAGAGAAATAGTCTTGCTTCAGGACACCGGAGCTGCTGGCTCCCTAATTAGGAGTGTGTGTGTACCAAACAGGGAGAAATCAACATGGAAGAAGAAGTCATGTTAGGCGGATTTCCAAACATTTGTGTTATTTGTCCTTTCATGAAGGTAAACTTGGAAAGTCAGGGGGTGTCAGAAGAGGTGAAACTAGCAGTTGTTGACAGTTTGCCCATTGATGGCATTAACATTGTTGTCGGTAATGACATAGCTTTATTCAAGTATGTGAATCCTGTTGTGAAAAAGATTCCAGTGCCTGAAATGGTAGTGACTAGGTCAGGTTTAGATAAAGACATAGACTATAGTCAAAGTTTGTTCGCGGATTCAAACGAGTGTGATAGAGGTGGCGAGGTTGATCTTGGCATGAGTGTAGCTGAGAGACCTGACTCTATCGGTGGTGACAGTGATAGCCAAGCTAAAGGTGTAGCTGTTGAGAATAACATAGTCGATGTAGTAGAATCAAGTAATAGTTACTGTACTGAATTAGGCACTAACCTTTTGAAAAAGATTGAGCTAGCCAAGTTTCAGAGAGAGGATGAAACACTAACCCGAATTTTTTAACGTTAACTGGATGATGATCTCGATAATGTGTGTAAGGAAACGTTTTGTTTAAAAAACAAAGTTTTGTGTTGTTATGTTCGTCCTATGTCAGGTAGCAAAGAGGAGATCACCGAACAATTAGTGGTCCCTAGGAAGCTTCGTGAATTAGTTTTGAAGTTAGCGCATGATGAGCAAGAACATTTGGGACTAAATAAAACTTTTAGGTGTATTAGTAGGGCATATTTTGGCCTAAAATGAGAAGTGACATGAAGAGGTATGTTTTAAGCTGTCATGAATGCCAAATTGCTGGGAAACCGAATCAAGTAATTCCCTGAGCTCCATTGTGTAATATTCCTTCAATTGGCAAACCTTTTGAGAAGTTAGTTATCGATATGGTCGGACCATTGCCTAGAAGTAAGGGAGGGAGTTTATATCTGTTAACAATCATTGATAGACTAACTCGTTATCCAGAGGCAATACCTGTAAAAAGCTGTAACGCAAGGACCGTAGTTAAACGCTTGTTAGATTATTTTTCTAAGTTTGGTCTGCCTCGTATTATACAGTGATAATGGCAGTAATTTTGTATACAAATATTTCAAGGATAGAATGAAAGAGTTAGGCATTAAACTAGTGACTTCCACAACTTATCACCCCAAATCACAAGGCATTGTGGAGCGGTTTCACCAAACGTTAAAGAGTTGTTTACGAAAATAGTGTAATAACTTTGAACATGACTGGGAGAAAAGTTACCTTTTGTTATGTTAGCTTTATGGTTGGCACCAAATGACGCTACAGGATTTATAGTCATTTTGAGCTGGTTTTCGGTCAAACCACTAAAGGTCCTTTGAAAATGTTAAAATGTAATTTAATGCTTAAAGAGAGGACTACTTAACTAATATCACAAATTCTTGGTAATTTGTATTTTTCCTAGCTATAGTACTTACCTCGAACAACCTTTTGACCTGAACTCCAATCCTTTCCACGCCCCTAAGGCACCTACCATAAGATACATGGAGATGGTAGGGAGGGCCTAAAAACTCCGTAATTCGAGGTATGTGTAGCTAGGAAAAATAGAAATTACCAAGAATTTGTGATTTGTTCTAACGCCATATACTTACCTTGAACTACTATTGTAGAAGACTTACTCCTTAGGAGGTGGGAGTATCTAGGGAAGGAGCAGCCTGGAAAAAGTCCGGAGGACGCCCCCATGTGGACCCAGCTATGCTCGTTGGGTGATGTAGGGCTGGGCAGGGGGAGGAGGAGCATCCGTCCCTGGTGCAGAGTGGAAGGAGGAATAGCTTCCAATGGTATCATATAATGCAATGGTTTGTACTTCGAAGGCTATAAGTTCCCTGGGCTTACCTGAAGAGTTGTAGGGTTCTGAGATATACGCCGAAGGCCCAAGGATGGAGAAGAATGGGGGGGGGGGGGGGGGAAGTTAGTAATGCACTACATTCATGGCACACTCATACCCTAAGCTCCTATCCTTGGTGGGGCTAGACCCTCTGTTGTCCTGCCACCACTGGACCGATCTCAAAGGAGTCGAGAGACTTCCTGGTACAATCTTAAATTTAGGTAATATGCCATAAAGGTGGGAAGTCTGCTCCACACCCTGGCTTGCAGGACCTGACTGACCGCCAAGTTCTTAGAGAACGACAGAGACGTACCAATACCCCTGATGTCATGGGGCTTGGCCCCCTGCTGAGGAGGAAGTCCCGCTCCTTCATAGGCTCTCTTGATGGTCTCCCTCAACCAGAAAGAGATGGTATTCTTCGAGACCGCCTTGTTCACTTGGCCCATGGTAACAAAGAGGTTCTGAATCCCTGGCCTAAACCGCTCTGTCCTACTGAGGTATTTCCTCATAGCCCGGACCGGGAACAGGAGGGGGTCCCTGGGGTCCTCCGAATTCCATGAATCTATCATCCCGAATCTATCATCCACAACCGAGGGGTTCTGGGTCTTGGCCATAAAGGAGGGCACAAATCTAAAGGCGAGATCTTTCCACCCTTTCAAGTGCGAGACCACGTATGAGAGACCATGCAGCTCTCCCACCCGCTTGGAGGAGGCTAAGGCCAACAGGAAAACTGTTTTGAGAGTCAGCTCCCTGTCCAGGATGTCTTTGAGAGGCTATAACAGAGGCTTCCTCAGGGCATCTGAGAACTCTCGCTATGTCATATTGAGGAGCCCTCATGGAGCTGGGAGGGCACACTTGTTTGAAGCTCCCCAGATCTATCCCTTTCAGGAAGAAGACTTGGCCCAGCACTGCCTGGACTCCCTTTACAGCCACTATGGAGAGACCCTTGTCCAGCCTCAGGTGAACCAGGAACTCTGCTAAGTGGGGAACTTTGGCCTGTAGGAGTTCAAGGCCCCGCTCCTTGCACCATGCCCCGAACACCTTTCACTTGGCCTGGTAGACAGCCACGGACAACTTCCTCAGGTACCCTAACGTCTGCGAGGCCACCCTACGGGAGAAGCCTTTCTTGCTCAGAAGGTGCTCGATAGCCTCCACCCGTAAAGGGATAGGGAGGACAGACCCTTGTGGTACCTCTCGAAGTGGGGCTGTCTCAGTAGGTCTGGCCTGTGGGGGAGCTCCCAAGGCCCTGTCCAGCCACATGGGGGCCACTAGGGTCATGAACGTGCCCTTTGAGTTCCTCGGTCAGTTGAGGGCCTGTCTGAGTACTCCGAAGGGGGGGAACACGTTTAGGTCCAGACAGTCCCACGGATGTTGAAACGCGTCTTCCCAGGCTGCTGCCGGATCGGGAACCAAGGAGCAGAAACCGGAAGTTTGGCGTTCAGGCTCGTCGTGAACTGGTCTATGGAGGGGGAGCCCCACATCCCGATCAGCTCCGCCACCACTCCAGGGTGTAGGGACCACTCTGCCTCTAAACATGACCTTGCCTGCTGAGCTCACCGGCTATTACGTTCCTTTTCCCCAGAATGAATCTTGCCGTCAGGGAGGTTCCTATGCCTTCTGCCCACTCCAGGATGGTTTCCACCAGATTGCAAAGGTAGCACGACTTCAGCCCCCCCTTGCTTCCTGATGTGCGCCATCACTGTGGCATTGTCGCACATGACTGCCACCGTCCTGTTTGTTATCTACGGCTCGAAGGCCTGGAGAGCTCTTTGAATGGCCAGTAACTCCAACCTGTTGATGTGGAGCCACTGTTCCTGCTCCGACCACGTCCCCCCTTCATTACCGACTGGAGGTGGGCACCCCAACCCTCCTTCAACGCATCCGTGAACAGGAGCATCTCCAGAGGAACGTCTGAGAAGGGCACACCCCGGCGGCAGTTCGCTCCGTCCAACCACCAACGAAGCGTTTCTCTTGTGGCTTGCGAGGAGAGACGGGTTTCTGAGGGTGGTCCATTCCCAATGCCCATCCCTCCTTCAGGTTCCACTGGATAGCCATCAGCCTTAGTCTGCCTTGGGGAACTAGATTCTCCAGGGAGACGAGATGGCCCAGCAGCCTCTGCCAATCCCTTGCTGGCCGGGGGGAACTGTCTAGGAAGGGATGTGCCACACTCTGGAGGCTGGATAACCAATCCTCCGACAGGAAGGCACTGGCTGTCAGTGTCCAGGTACATCCCCAGATAGACCATTCTGGTGGTAGGCACCAGATGGGATTTTTCCCAGTTCAGGACGATGCCCAGTCTCCCGCAGAGGGCCAGGAGTTCGTCCCTCTGCTCCTGCAAGAGCTCCCTTGAGGAGGAAAGGAGCAACCAGTCGTTCAGGTACCGCAGGAGACAGATCCCCCTCCGGTGAGCCCAGGCCAACACAAGGGAGAACACTCCTGTGAAGACCTGCAGCGCCGTCGACAACCCAAAGCATAGGGTCCTGAACTGAAAGGTGTTGCCCTCCCACCTGATGCGAAGGTACTCCTTGCTGGAGGGGTACACTGGAATCTAAAAATATGTGTCCTTGCGGTCTAGGAACATCATGAAGTCCCCTTCCCTCAGGGCCGCAAGGAACGATCTTGGGGTCTCCATCTTGAAGGCCGTCTTGAGAATGAAGGTATTCAAGACGGACAGGTTTATTACTGGTCTCCATCCCCCCAAGGCCTTTGCCACCAGGAAGAAGTGACTGAAGAACCCAGGGGAGAGGGCCACCACCTGCTGGAGGGATCCCTTCTCTAGCAGAGACAGAACCTCCAGCCGAAGGGCCTCCACGTGACTGGGGTCCCGAGGCTGGAACGCCACGCTGTCGGGCTTCCCCGTCAGGGGAGGCTTCTCGTCTAGGAGGGGGATCCGGTAACCAGCCCTGAAGACTTGAACAGTCCAGGGGTCAGCTCCGAGAACCTCCCAGTCCCGCCAATGGTTCAAGAGGTAACCCCCCACCCGTGGCAACTGGCAGGGTAGGGGGCCTCAACTCCTACTTCTTCCTGGGGAAGCGGCCATTTCTGCCCCTCCAGGAAGCGGAGGGTCTGGCTCTGAACGAGGAGGAGGGAGTGGCAGGGGCTCTGGAGGAAGGCTGAGACCCCTGCGCTCCCCAACCTCCCAAGGACGAATCTTGGTTGTTGGGGGCGGAGGAAGCCCCGTTCCGCTGCTGTTGCCTAGCCTTGGGGGGGCTCCAGACCCCTGCGCTGCACCGGCTGTCTGAAGGAAGAGGCCCTGTACATGATGGAGTCTTGGCTGGCTTTCCTTCAATGCTCTAGGGATTCCTCCACCAATTGCTCCGGGAAGAGGGACTCCCTGACACCGGGGCGTTCCTCAGGGCCTTGGCCTCCCTATCCTCAGGAGTTTGGCCAAGACAGTGTCCCTCCTTCTTAGAATCCAGTAGGACCAATGGGTAAACAACTGGGTTGTAAGGAAGCCCACGGATTTCCCTCCAAACAGGACTGGATCCTTGAACTGGGCCAGCTCTGCCTCATCTTGAAGGTCGGGGTCCATGGCGAAACGAGCTACTGCCCTAGACCACAGGTCGAGCCACGAAGCGACATGGATCGAAGTCCACGCTGTGGCCTCTATAGCCATGGCCTCCTGCTGGGAGAAAGAGACAGGCCACAAAAAAATCACATTTTTTCCACAAATTTCAACTTAAATTGTGATCAAGAGAGTACTAATAATGAAAAATATTTACAAACCAATGCGTAATTTTCTTTATTTACATTAGAGGAAGACTTCTGCAAAGATTTTCTTCTCTCAACTGCTGCCACATTACCAAGACAGCAAACACATCAGATCACTGCTCTTGCCCTTGTGAAGCTCCAGTAAGATCCCTTCTCCCAAACAGACTTATCTCAAACCAAAGAGGCAAAAGAAGAGTGGAGACAGGACATGATGGAGAAGAGTCCAACATTCCAATACTAGAATACAGTCCTCAGGCTAGAGCTCCTGGTTCTCACCTTCGTTAGGGCTCACTGTACAGGAAACTTCCAGTTATATGTGGAAGCACTGAAGGCTTTTGCACCCTGATTCTTCTCACTCGACCACAACAACTACGCGTTGGTTACCCATGCACATTCGTGATGTGGAGCGGCTTCTTCCCTCCATTCTGCAAGAATTTGCTCAGAGCGGACAGTGGGTTGTTTTTAAGACAACCAACTGCTTTTCCTCAATGCCTGTGGACCAAGTACACTAACAGAATAACGAGAGGTTGAAAGGTGCAGGTGGTGCTGTTGGACTAAAGGAGAACCCCACAGCCTTTCGAAAGTGGATGCTGCACGTCCCGAGCAAGAACAACCCCTGAAAGAGTTTGAGGAGAACCTCTTCACAGAACAAAATGAAAACCATCTTCACTATGAAGAAGTCTTTTCTACACAGAAAAACTTCACATAGTGGGCAGTGGATCTTTCATAAACCATCTATGAAATAGGCAGCCCTTTCTTGCACAAATCTCCTGAGCTTCTCACTTTGGACACTTGTGATGTGTTGGATGAATCAGTTGTGAGTACAGTTTGCAACGTGGAGGCACTTGGTAAGCAGCAGTTTCAGGGCTACATAAAATCTGTGCTGCTGGAGTGCGGTGTGTCCATCCACGTCTCGGTCAAGAACAACTCGCTGCCACTGTTCAGGTCATCAGTGCCAAATGTAAAGACAAAACGATCAGAGAAGACTGCAACGCTGAAGACTGATGTGGATCTCTTCTCCCATTTGTACATTGTGGCACAGCACAGAGAAATGGATATGGACACTTTTTCATGCATGAAAACAACAAATGTCCACCTGCCCTTTCAGACAGAGGCAGATTGCGCCTGGGGACGAAGTTGGACCAGATGACATGCCTGATGAAGGCAACACAGATGGAGGGTCAAAGTTCTGCTGATGCAGAGTTGGGTGATGAGGATATTGAAGCATGCCTTCAGGGTGTTGCTGAAGCAGAAGAATCTGACAATTGTCCTAGTTTGGAAGTTATTGGCTGTATTGGAGAAACCAGCATTAGAAGTAGAACCCCCTAGTACCTTTAACATGAAAGTTGCAGATGGTGCTGCTGTTGTGCACTCAACGTAGATATTGTGTTTCTCCCCACCCTCAGAAACCAGCTGGAGAGTGCTCAAAGACTGGACGTCGTTTGGGACATGTATACAAAGAACAGCATCAAGGAATCGACAAGAGATAAGAGGGGAAAAGGAACACGCAGAAAGGTCAAGGGTCAGAACAAGATTCCTGTAAAATGGTGTGACTTTCTCAGAGGTTCTGACAACAAGCAGGAACTGTTTGAATTCCTCTCAGACAAAATTGCAAAGAGCAAGTTTCCCCCAGAGAAGGACGTCATCACCACACGTGGTCGGATTGTCATGACGGTTTTCGGGTAAAACAATTAATAAACGGTCCTGATATAGCCAGAAATAGAGTTCTTCCATTTAGGATATCACCAACCCCTCCCTGGAAATTACCAGATATATCTTTTTGTAAATATTTTATTGGTATAAAAAAGAACATGACTGAATTAGAAGCCAGGTCTCTCTTTCATGAACATGTCGAAGAACATAGGGAATCGACTTTTATATATACAGATGGCTCCAAATCTGATGCTGGCGTTGGATTTGGAGTATATAGTGGTTCTTTTAATTGTAGAGGTGCACTTCCTCTAGTATCTTCCATATTTACTGCAGAACTATATGGCATATTAACCGCTATTGAGAAAATAGCATTAAAAGATGAGGGCAATTTTACCATTTTTAGTGATGCAAGAAGTGTCCTTCAAGCTTTAGAAGTTTTTAATTCTAGTAACCCTTTGGTTTTAAAGATTTTAGAGTGGCTTTTTATTATTGGTCTGAAAGGCATAACAGTTAGATTTTGTTGGGTTCCGGCACACGTAGGTGTGTGTGGAAATGAGGAGGCAGATTCACTGGCAAAGAATGCTGCAGCTGAGTTGCTAGCAAGAAGGTATCCCATTCCATGTAATGATTTTTTACCTACAATTAAGAATTTTATTTATAATAATTGGCAAAAGCATTGGGAAAGCTTAGCTGAGAATAAGATGAGAGAAATAACAAATGTTATATTCCCTTGGAAATATAACGTGATGCCCCGAAAGTGGGAGACTACTCTTTGTCGTCTCCGAATTGGTCACACTCGGATGACACATGAGTTTTTGCTAGCTGGCCAACACCAACCATATTGTGACGACTGTTTGATACCCTTGACCGTGAAGCATTTGTTGACTGAATGCCCCACTTATAGCACGGAAAGAAATAGATATCTGTTTGAGGCTCGAGGTGAGGATGGCAGGTTCATCCTTACCAAGATTCTTGGACATGATGTGTCATACAATGCAAGTGGCATTTTTAGATTTATTTCAGAAGCAGGTCTTCTGAAAGCTATTTAACTTTTACAATGATATATTTGCTTTTATGGTTTTAATTGCATATAATTATATTCTTTATTTATAATAAACGATATCGGCGTCAATGACCTTCGATGTCAGGATGCCAGAGAACTTCCAATCATTCATTCATTCATTCATGACGGGGTCAAACCACAGTATGGGGCAATGTGATCACGAAGAGGTGGACACTCATGTTGTCCTTCACTTGCAAGATGCTTTAAAGAATGGCTCTGCAAAATGCTTGGTGCTCACAGTTGACAATGATGTTGTCGTCATTTTGCTTGGAAAGTTCTACCATCTCAGAAACATGTGGCCTTTGGAGTAGGGAAGAAGTTTATTTACATCGACATTAATGCTATTGCTCAGGCCTTGGGAAAGGAGAAGTGTGTGGCATTGCCTGCATTTCACAGTTTTACTGGTTGTGACACTTCATCATCTTTCTATGGAAGAGGGAAAAAACAGCTTAGGATGCATGGAAGTGCTATCCTAGGGTGACAGATGCCTTCATTCTGATGGCAGAGCATCCTTACACTCCCATAGACATTAATGTCAATCACTTCAAGCACCTGGAATGCTGCACAGTTGTGTTATATGACAAAACCAGCCAGCTGGAGTCTGTCAAAAGAAGCATGCAAGGAGCTGTTCTGCCAAAGAAGCAATTCAATGGATGGCATTCCACCAATGCAAGATCACTTACTGCAGAATTCAAAACATGCAGCCTATCAAACAAGTATCTGGGTCACCTGTGATCAGTCACCGCAAGCAGCACCTTCTTCAGAAAACTGGGGCTGGACAAAGGATAAAACCACCACATCCTGGGCTCCTGTGTGGACAACCCTTCCAGCAGCCTCTGCAGCTTGCTATGAACTGGTTAAGTGGGTATGTAAGAGTGACAGTGGATGTAAAAGATGCTCTTGTGGAAAGGTTGGAATTGGATGCATGCAGCTGTGCAAGTGCACATGTAACAAATAGAGAAGAATGTGTGCTTCTCTGAACACTGTTCAAGAGTAAGAAGTGACACCTTATTCATCTATGTAGTACTTGTTCATGTCTGTGCTGAAAGAACTGATTATTTGCTAAGTTTTTCTTCAAATGTGTACACATGAAAGCATAGCTTGTAAAGAAAGAAAATTTCTTAACAGAAAACCGTTTTTCAAAAAATTTCTTTTATTTGCCCGCAACATATATACTGAACACTCAAAATACTGACACAAAAACATGTTGGTCCATTTGAAAGTGAAAAATCAACTCAGCACCATAGAAAACCTGTAAAACAATTCAGATTTTGTTCAAATGATAAGTCTATGGTGGAAAATGAGAGTTTGTTGAACCCCGCGAACAGCATGGTCAAAAGGGGCATGGCTTCTCAAAGCGCAAAATGATATTTTCATGATAAAATAAAGTTTCACATATACTTACCGAACAGTTACATAGCTTATAGCTTCTTACCTATGGCAGTCGAAATTCAAATTGTTGGCGCCAGCGGCGTTGCTATCGTATAGGTGATACAAGACCCGCCCACATCCGGGAACCCTGGGTACTGCTAGCCTTCTACCGTCAATTTTCGTTTAGCCGCCACGTCCATCTGTGGGGAGGTGGGTGGGCTTTGATTATGTAACTGTTCGGTAAGTATATGTGAAACTTTATTTTATCATGAAAATATCATTTTCACATAAGTGACTTACCGAACAGTTACATAGCTGAATCCAAACTACCCGGAAGGAGGGTAGATGGACTACATAAAAATGACAGTAAGACCACATTAAACAGCAAATGTTGCAGTACCCTACCTTGTGAGAGAGCAGCTGCAGTAGAATACTGCCTCTGGTTGGCGCTCTCATCACTCGTAGGAGACGTGGCAGTATAGGCCAGGGTCGTTCCTACTTAGTGGGATTTTGTAACCATGGACAAGACCGTTGGTTGACAAAATATTAAAAACAGATAATGCCCTTGCCCTGGGCTTCTTCAAAAACCAGATAAAAAAAAAACAACAGACCATCACCTATACCAAAAATAATGACATACTCAAAAGTAATAAATAAGATCTGGAGGTTCTCCAAAGTACTATGAGCCTCTAGTCTGCCCACGACTCAACAACCTATAACAAGGCGAGGAGACAGTAGAGGATAGAAAGTTCCCCTATGTTTCCTTTCCCAACACCATGCCCGCTACCGACAAAGGACCCAATTTACAACAACTATCATAGGTAGCCTCTACATTCTTCAGGTAAAATGAGGCGAACACAGATCTCGATCTCACCAAAACGTAGATTGAGAATCGAGGAAAGCGGACATATTGTGCTTGAAGCTTAAGGATGTCGCCACTGCACGTATTTCATGTGCTTTCACCTTAAGCACATTTAGAGTCTGATCTTGGACTTGAGAGTGTGGACTCCAGTATCAGACTTCTCAAAAAGAACGAAATAGCGTTCTTGGAGAGGGGTTTTGCAGAATTCTTAACCGAACACCAAAGTCGGTCGGAATTACCTCTAACGGATTGTGTCCTTGACAGGTAACATTTCAGAGCTCTGACAGGACATAGTAAATATTCTTCGTCCATCGGACCCACTATATTAGATAATCCCTTAAGTACAAAAGATTTAGGCCATGGGTTAGAGGGAGATTCGTTCTTTGCTAAAAATTCGTTAACAAAAGAACAAACCGCATTACGATTTTTGAACCCCACCTCTTTGTGGATGGCTTGTAACTCACTCACTCTTCCTGCTGTAGCCAAAGCGAAGAGAAAAAGTGCCTTCCTCGTTACATCTCTCAAAGACGCTTCACGAAGTGGCTCGAATCGTGAAGACATCAGAAAAGTTAAAACTACGTCCAAGTTCCAGTCCACACCATCCTTCTTGGATACTTTTACTGTATTAACTGATTTAATTAAATCTCCAATATCCTGGTTAGAGGAGATGTCAAGCCCTCTATGCTTAAACACTGAGGACAGCATAGCTCTGTACCCTTTAATTGTCGATACCGACAAGTTCTTAACTTCTTTAAGGTACAGCAAAAAATCAGCTATTTCTGTCACAGAGGTTTTAGAAGACGAGAAATTATGTCTTCTGCACCACGTCCTAAAGACTCCCCACTTCGATTGGTAAAGCTTGGCAGAAGAGCTTCTTCGACAGTTAGCAATAGCCTCTGCCGCTCTACGAGAAAACCCTTTAGCTCTGACGAGTTTCCAGACAGTCTGAACCCTGTCAGTGACAGAGCGGACAAATTCTGATGATACCTGTCGAAGTGGGGCTGTTTGAGTAGCCGAGGATACTGAGGAAGAAGTCTGGGATGGTCTATAACCAACTTGAGAAGGTCTGGAAACCACTCTTTCCTGGGCCAGAATGGTGCTACCAACGTCATTGACACATTTTGATGTGAGAGGAACTTGTTCAACACCTCTCTGATCATTCCAAATGGGGGAAAGGCGTAAACGTCTAGACCCGTCCAATCCTGAAGCATTGCGTTGGTCTTCCAAGCAAGAGGATCTGGAACTGGGGAACAAAAGATCGGAAGTCGATTGTTCCTCGACGTGGCAAACAGATCCACTGCAGGTCTTCCCAAAGTTTCCACAGTTCCTGACAAACTTTGTCTTGCAATGTCCACTCCGTGGGAAGAACTTGGTTTACTCGACTGAGTTCGTCCGCCAATACATTTAACTTCCCCTGTACAAACCTCGGAACGAGGGAAATATCCTGATCTTGAGACCAGAGAAGGAGATCTTCTGCGACTTTGTTGAGGGAGAATGAATGGGTTCCTCCCTGATTCCTGATATAAGATAGAGCGGTGGTGTTGTCGGAGTATACTGCCACTCTCTTTCCCACGACCAAGAAAGGAGCGAATGCTTGCAGACCGAACCAAATCGCCTTCAACTCCTTCATGTTGATGTGATTCAACCTCTCTTTCTCTGACCATAATCCTGAGATCTTTTTGGTCCCTAGGAGAGCTCCCCAACCTCTGTCCGATGCGTCGGAGTATAATTCTACGTCTGGGTTCCTTAATGTCAGGGAGAGACCCTCTTGCAATCTTTCCCTCGACATCCACCATCTCAAGTCGTTCTTGATCTCTTCCGACACTGGGAACGAATACGTGTCTGGTTGAGACTTCCGACACCAACTCGCTTTGAGATAAAACTGAAGAGATCTCATGTGAAGACGACCCAAGTTTACAAACGTCTCTACTGATGATAACGTCCCTAGAAGACTCATCCATTCCAAGGCGGAGGAGGACTGACGGTTCAGGAATTGACTCACTTTTTTGAGGCAAGATTCTATTCTTTTCGGGGACAGAAAAACCCGAAAAGTCTGAGAGTCCAGAATCATCCCCAAATAGGGGATCTTCTGGGACGGCACTAATTGAGACTTCTCCAGGTTGATGAGAATTCCCAATTGACTCGCTAATGACAGTGTCTTCCGTAAATCCTTCACGCACTGTGTCCTCGAACCCGATCTGAGAAGCCAGTCGTCCAGGTAAAATGCTGCATTTATGCCCAACATATGCAGCCATTTCCCCAATGGAGCAAGAACACGAGTAAATACTTGAGGGGCCGTCAAAAGGCCGAAACAAAGGGCTCTGAATTGATACGTCCTCCCTTTGAACACAAATCTCAGGAACTTCTTTGAACTTTGGTGAATCGGGACATGAAAGTAGGCGTCCTTCATGTCCAGGGACACCATCCAATCGCCTGGGCGAAGTGCCGACATCACAGAATGATTTGTTTCCATATTGAACTTTGTCTTCAGCACAAAAAGGTTCAATGCGCTTACATCTAGCACTGGCCTCCAACCTCCGAGGCTTTGGGAACTACAAAGAGTCTGTTGTAGAATCCCTGAGAACTGTCGAGGACTTCCTCTATTGCTCCCTTCTTGATGAGTGCATTGACCTCTGCTGCTAAAGCCAAAGCTCTCTCTGATCCTGGAGAATATGCTGTTAAGCTGATTGGTGTATCGGAGAGAGGAGGATCTAAAACAAAAGGAATCGAGTATCCCTCTCGAAGAACTTGAACTACCCATTGCTCTGCACCTCTTCGACTCCATTCTTCCCAAAAAAGATGGAGTCTTGCCCCTACTTGCACGTGAAGGAATGGCTTCTCACTTGTCCGAAGGTTTGGAGGGAGGTTTCTTTGAGGACTCGTACTGTGGACGCAAATTAGTCCTGGGTCGTTGCCACTTAGGTTTATTCCCTCGAAAGGGATGCTTCTGAAGAGGAGAAGACTTAGCTCCTGTCGGAGTAGGCTCTTTCGGATGTCTGGAAGACTGAAGAAGGAGATCATTAGTAGATTTCTTTTCTAAATCCGATAGAATTTGTTGAATGGTTTCTTCAGGGAAAGATGAGATTTACAGAGAGGAGCAAACATGAGAGCCGACTTCTGGTTATTAGTGACTCCTTTAGACACGAAAGAACACCACCTTTCTCTCTTCTTCATCACTCCCATTGTGAAAAGGGCTGCTAATTCTCCTGAACCATCTCTAACAGCCTTATCCGCACAGGACAGAACTCCTAACCAGTCTGTGGCAAAATCTTCTTCTAAAGACTGACAGTCTTCAATCTTGCGAGCTAAAGAGGCAATAGTCCAGTCCAAAAAACTAAATATCTCAAATACTTTAAAAATATTCTTCACCAAATGGTCCAGCTCTGAAGAAGAAACAAAATTTTAGCTGACGAAAAAGCTGCTCTTCGTGTGAGTCCACTAAACCGGAGAAGTCTCCCTGGGAGGAGGCAGACACTCCCAAAGAAGGAACTTCTCCAGTTGCGTAGAAGCGATACGCTTTACTCTGAAGCTTAGAAGGTGGGAAAGCAAACGAAGCCTTACCTGTTTCCCTCTTCTTAGAAAGCCACTCCGTTGACTCCTTGAGGGCCTGCTTCGAGGACTGAGAAAGAACCAGTTTAGGTAGACACGAATACGCTGTCTTCCTATCTTTAACGAACATTGAAGGCGGTGAAGACGGAGAAGCAGGTTCAAAGTAATCTGGATAAGTGGACAGGAAAAATTTAAGAAGACTCGAATAAGCCGACGAATCCTTGTCATCTTGATCCAAAGCTTCCTCTTCAGACTGCACGGAAGCAGAGTCGAAATCAGGCTTATGTTCTACCCCGGTGGAGGATTTCAACAAACTCATAAGATCCTGGAAATGCTTCTTAAATGGAGCTAAGGTAGAATCGTCTAACACTGTAGAAGTCGATGGTCTTTCAGTCGAAGAACGATTCTTTCTAACAGGTGAAGTCTCCGCACCACGAGTCGACACAGGCAAACAACCAGTCGAAATTCCTATCGACTCACGGCGAGGGGAGTCGAACAAAGACGAGCGAATACGCTTCTCTGGACAGTAATACGGAGTCGAACGAGGCGACCAAGCCGAAACTGCGACCGAGACTCGCTTGGGAGAGTCGAGCGATCGTGAATTATCACGAAGTTTAGTCCGAGAGCCATTGCTTTTAGCCGAAAAATGCGACTGCGAAGGAGATTCGCTAAATATCACATCCGGAGCAAAACTACACGAAGGTTGAGGACTCCAATGCCTCTTAGACTTCTTAACAGGAGTCGGTGACGAATCACCCGCAAGAATCGAATGTCTTTTTAACGGTCGAGACACCAAATCACTTCGCCTTTTGCGCACTTCCGAATCAGAAGACAGACGAGAATCACAAACACTAACACCTTTCCACATCTTTTTGGACGACACCCGCGAGTCATCGGAGTCGACAGCTGACCGTGGGCAAACTCCCCCAGACTCCTTCCGACCTCCGGTATGCCTTCTCCCGGTTGTGGGGGAGCGGGACAGTGACCTTCGTCTGGGAGTCGAAGGGGAACGGACAACCGCCTCCTCAGGCGCAACATTAACACTTTGCACTGCACTAGATTTCACTGTACTATCTACGAAAGCTTTAAAAGACATTCCTAACTTCATAACTGATTCAGCTAACACTTCGAACTTATTTTTAATCCATCTTAGACTCAAGCAAGGCAATGGTGTTGGGTTCGGAAACATGGGCAACTTGAACAGGGGTAATCAAAGGAGAAGTAGGAGGACTATTAATTGGAGAAATATTCTCTAATAAAGGAGAGGCAAGAGAAGACTTATTTGTCTCCGAAGGAACAGGAGTAGTTTCTAACCTATTCTTACTACTAGCCCTAAGAGCTGCCTTCCTCTTCCTATCTTTCTCCATTTTCTCAGCATGCGATCTAACCGCCTTCCATCCCTGTTCATCCAATTCTTTACATTCATCACATGTCACATCCATACCATTACAATTTTGTCCTCTGCATTTAGTGCACTTAGAGTGCGGATCGTGACATAACTTAGCTAATCTTGTTTTGCAGCCAGCGCTGCAAAACCTTACAGCAGATGAACTAGAATCTGACATAATTAGCAATAATGACGAAAAACTGAATAGAGATAGCTAACTGGCAAGAAAAAACCAAAAACTTGTACATCACCAAACCAAAACCAAAATCCAAAATGGCGACGCAGGAGACTGCAGCGAAAATCTCACAGGTGTTACCCCGTGAGCGGCAGAAACGAAAATTGACGGTAGAAGGCTAGCAGTACCCAGGGTTCCCGGATGTGGGCGGGTCTTGTATCACCTATACTTAAGATAGCAACGCCGCTGGCGCCAACAATTTGAATTTCGACTGCCGTAGGTAAGAAGCTATAAGCTATGTAACTGTTCGGTAAGTCACTTATGTGAAAACTAAATTTTAAATATCCATGACTAGATTTGTTCATTAGGGTATAAAGAATTACCATACAGTGTCACACTTATGTCCGGCAGGTCCCCACCATTTGAGTAAGCTGCCCCACTATAGCCCTGCCGGAAGCAAGAAAGCATAAATCATGTTAGAATAGAATTCCTTCGGATCTCTCCTGTGGTGGTCCTTATTACATTTTGTGTACAAGAGGGTGAAGGAAGGGGGAAACAAAGCAGAACACACAAGCAACTCATGGTGAATGAGGACCCCAAGTAGTTGCGTGATTCAATACCCCTGTTGTCCATCTGTTCAGAGCCACCCAAAGGATGTCTGTGCCCATCCCTATCACCCCCTTGGTTTCCTCCAACAGCTTCTGATGTTCCAGTTTTTCAAGCATTTATTGGCAAACACATATGTATGTAAACTACTGCAGGGTGCAGTTACAGACAGGGACCAAGTATATTTATGGCATGGGTGCAACAGCACCTATACGTACTGTACAATACCTGGCATTGCACAAATGCATGGAGATATGCCACAGGCCTTAGGAACAAGACTACAGGTTGCCAACCCCCCGTGTTACACACATTGCCCAACAGGTTATGATGTATAATAGCATGAACAAAGTGGCAAATATCTCCACTTCTTCAATCAAAAGGCATGGCCAAAAGTCATCTGGGATAAGCTCAAGCAAATCCTAATCATCATGGAGGCCATGCAGGAAAAAAGTCAAAGATTGCATATGCAGCTGCAGAATCTCTCCACGGATGAAGGCATGCTTTCCTATAAAGGTTGATTATCCAAAAGGGTTTACAACTGTTAAACCTGAGAAGTATGCTATCAAGTTTTATTATAAAGGTTGATAATCCATAAAGGTTTACAACCCCTAAACCTGACAAGTATGGTATCAAGTTTTATTTCTTGTGAGACTGAAAGTGGATACATCCTGGGCTTGCACATTTATCAAGGTGAGTTTTACACACACTATGGCACAGTATACTTCTGTGATATGTACTGTATTTAGAATTGTGGCACATTATATGAATAAAGGATACCACGTCTTCATGGACAATCTAGGATTTTGTAGCCTTTCTGAGGAATTTCCAGAGAACAGCATAAACACTTCTTGCACCTGGCAGTTGACAACAGGAATATCAAAACCACAGCAAGCTTAATAATCCAAGTGCCTCAGGACACACTAAACTACTGCCACAAAGGGAATACTGTATGTACCTTTGTGATGTACTGGCAGGACACTCAGCTCACTAGTATGATCAAGAATGCTCATGGTGCAGATGTTGATAAGTATGTGCACCACAAGTGAGTACAGAAGGAAGGTAAGTCAACACTACAATTGTCTACCTTGTAACATCTGTGTGATAGAACAATACATCAAGTATTAAGGACACCAATAGATTTGATCAGAAGAGCTAGTAACACGGCCTCACCCAGAGGAGTGCCAAGTGGAAACATTAGTTGTTGCTTCACCAGGTCCACTTGTTGCTGCAGAATACTACTCATATTTTACCTGAAGCACAGCAAGGATGCTTGAAAATGACAGTTGGAATTTCAAAAGATGGCACGGGATGCACTGCTTTACTCCAACATCAATTTTCCTCATGCTTTTTCCCTGCCTGTTGATGAGCAGGCTTACTATTGCCCTCCTGTCCACCAAGCCTGCCCAGCAGTCCTTTCTGTCAAAGATATAAACTCTGATGGCCCTGTTGTGTTGGAGAGAGAGATGATGGGGATGATGAATTCATGCCAATCTTCCTCAGGAAAAACCATCATCCAAGAAGAGGCAAAGGATCTTGGATCCTTCTGAACATCTGAAGACAGCATTAGTTCCTTGTGTCTAAGAATAGCTAATGCCAGCAGGAAGAAAGACTTCTCTGTGTGCTACAAGAGTGGCAAAAGAAGAGACATCTCATCTCACTGCAATGCATGCCAGGTGGCCCTCTACATGAGGGCGACAGCTTTAAGAGGTATCAAATTTTCAAGAAGTACTGGTTAACATCATCTTCAAGAAGAAGTTGGCATGGCTAGCCATTGTAGCTACCTATTTGCAATTTCTTTCAGCCATTGCAGACATTTCTTGGCTGTGTTTACCTGTTTGTTGTAAATAGTACATCTTACTGCATAAACCAACAGCTAAGATTATCACCATTTTCAATAAGTGCCAGATATTTGTTACACATATACAAGAATAAAGAACTTAGGTCAAAGACATTGTGCTGGGACCTCTGAGGTCATTCAGCGCTGAAAGGGAAATTCAGTTTAGAAAGGTTTGAAAGGTGTAACAGGAAGAAGAAAAAGAATATGAATGGATGTAGAGTAAAAGGAATGAAAGAGGTTGCATCTAGCAGCCACAGGGGAGCTGCATAAAACCTAAGTAACGCCTACAGTGCACCACATGATGTGCACTGACGGCACTACCCCTCCACGGGGTTTGCACATATATAACATATATGTATATTGGTTTTGTATATACTTAAGATATTTATTTATTCTATAATTATTTTTTTCTTTTTCTGACAGAGACTGCTCTTCTGAATGACTATGCTATACATTGACACACAAAAAAGGTAACTAAAACATTATGTACATAAAATAAAGGGCACACATTAGTAGATACATGCAGAAAATTGTTCACTTTCCTCTAGAAAAAAATAAAATAAAGAATTTGCAACAAAGTTTTTGCTTTGTCCAGAATACAGCCAGATAAATCACCTACTAATTATTTCTAGGCAAAAAAGGGGAAACGTACAAAAATTAATGACAATAGCTTCATGTTTTCCGTTAGAAAACATGACACGTACGCAACGTGTAAAAACTCTTAATAACAATTTTTGTTCTAACATGCATAGCTACAAAATTTATAAAGGTATAATGCTGTTATTTCCTGTATTTCTGATTGACTGTTTTTGTTTTTGTTCTTGAATACACCCCCAAGCAAATTACCTCATTATTGCAATGCAAAATGTTATAATTATAACAAGGAAATGTGAAAGGTGAACGATAAAGTAGTATGATGTTTTCCATGAAAAAAGTGCCAGTTTTTTATGGAGCAATCATTCAGCTGCAAAATGAAATCTACACTAAACAGTCTACTGTACCACAAAAATTGTCAAAGCTACAAGTTTTTGAACAAAAAACAGTACAAACATTGTTACGCCACTTCCCACAGGTGTCACTGTTTCTATAGGTCATTAGTCATTGAGGCCCAGTTATATTAACTAACTCTAATTATATATGCTTTACCATTATGCAGTGATAAACAAAACAAAAGGGTCTGTCTTTGTCTGTAATATCACTACATAATTTTTCTAATAATCTCTACCATAATAGTACAATGAAGGCTTACCTCATATATCAATGTCTTTGCAATGAAAAATGCACAACTTCCAGCAGTTGTAATCTGAAATGAAAGAAATAACAAACTGAAAAGGTAATCTTTTCAATATTAATTCATTATGCATGTTCCTAAATACAGTGGCCCCCCTTATTTTATGTGGGATAGGTTCCAGACCCTACCACGGAAATCCAAAATTTGTGGAAATGAAAAATTCCCCTCTAAAAATGTTTATAACTGGCTTATAACTGCCAAATGCCTCGTACCCCTTTAACTAAAATGCTTATAACTGCCCATTTTAACATTTCACTGTTTAATTTGATAGTTCAAACAAAAATATAGTATCTTAAATTATCATACTAAAACAACATAATATATTCAAACAAAAATATGTCCTAAACCATCATCCCAAAACACCCAAAGTAACCTTACACTGCAGTACTCTCCTACTACTGTTACTCTTAAGCAGGTTATATACACCCCTAAATCACTTATATGTAACTGCCTATTTGAACAGTTCATCACCAAACTTGACAGTTCAAAAAAATATACCTCAAACTATCATCGCAGAACATCCTAATATCATTTCAAAATCCTGCTGCAAAATTAAGTACCAGCCTACAACTTTAACTCTTAAGTACGTGTATTCCCTATCATTCAGACATTTAACGTGTAGTAGTATTGATATTTTCCTGTGTTGTAGATTTAACGTGTAGTAGTATTGATATTTTCCTGTGCTGTAAGATGATTTTGAAATTATATTAACAGTACAAGTAGTACGTACTTATTTTAGGATGATACTATCTATTATACAGTAGACATCTCCCAATCACAGGAGATGGGTACCACACACCCTCACGAATAGCTAAAATCCACAAATGTCATAGATGCCAACATATAAGGCGACTCCATGTACGTTACGACGAACCCCCATTTTTCATGTAAAATTGTAGGTTTAGAGGTATGTTTGCCGTATAAGACAACCCCCAATTTAATCAATTACGTATATAACTCAATCAGCTGATGTAAATTAGATGGTATATAAATAAATACAATAATTACCATAACAAAAATGTGTCAAATCAGTATCTTCAAGACAGACTGATTGATTGATTCATGTGAAACTGTACCTTGGCATCAAAACAAATTAGGTCATTGACGCTGGAAATACATTATGCAATTAGAATTTTTTAAAATAATTAAAAAATAAATAATAAAAATTTTCATCTCATGTATGCTATAATTACATGTGTGATATCATTTACACTTTACTATAAAAAGTTACAACTTTTGTAGGAAGCCTGCTTCCTCCACAAAAACTAAAAATACTACTTGTCTGACTTATAATATTCCTTCCAAGCACCCTGGAAAGAAGGTATTCACCCTCCTCATTACGGCATTAAAAGGAAATGCTTTCTTATGTCCTGCAGACTGGAACGCTCAACCAGCATGTGTTGCACAGTCAAAGGAACCAGGTAGTCACCACAGAATGGCTGGGGATGTCCAACCATTAAATAACCATGTGTCAGGTGTGTGTGACCAATTCTTATGTGACAAAGGGCTGTTTCCCATCCCCTTGGCATTTTGCAGTAATAAAAGGGATTGCTGATCTAGTAATTTCCAATATCTTTTGGTTACTTTCTATTGAATTTTCCCATATGTTTTGCCATTTCTTTTGGGCTTTTTCCTTTATGTAAGGGAAAAAATCTCTTAAAGATAATGTAATATTTCCTTGTGGACCATCATGAATTGCCCTTTTTGCTATAGTAGTTTATTAGCCTTTCGTTTCCAGCTATCCCTGTGTGTGCTGGTACCGAACAGAAGTTACGGTTTTCCTTTTTCAGTTATGGCATCTAACTCAGCTGTAAAAATGGAGCAATAATTAGGTAATGATCTGCAGCATTCAAAATTTGCAAAACCTGCTTTCAAGCTGAGATGCATGCTCTGAAAAAGTAAGTGGCATAATTTCATCTGGTATATTCTTCTTGGATGAATTAAAGTATTTACAATATGAAATATGAGGTAGCTTCCAAGGTGGGATTACTGAAATCCTGAAAGACAACATGAGTAATGGTTGCGTTTAACCTGGTCATGATTTCCCATACTCTGAAGGCAAATGGATGTGGCATTTTTGAATGATCTCTAAAATAATGAAAATATTTTTCATTTCTGACTGCAATGCTAGCTAAAGAATTTTGAAGCCTCTGGAACCTAATCCAACATCGCACTAGCGAAGTCTGGAAGTGGAGATCCAGAGGAAGATCTCCAGCATCACCCAACATATCAAGTGAGTTAAATTTTTGAGACCCAAAACAATAGGCTTTCCTCTTTCTCTATTCCCTTTTTTAGTTAGGCTAACCCCTTTACCTCCATCTCTTCATCTATACCATCTTCTAGTTAAGTTTAAAAAAGTAAAAGAGAACGATTAAAGTATCGTTAGTAATGTTATACTTGTTGTGTAAAGGCATACAGCCAGAAACAGCTGACTTGCTATGAACATGGAATTTTTATTCTAAAATTAATATTAATAATACTTACCTGTATAATTTATCTAGTCCCACCCATCCTACCCCACGATCTGCCTATCACAACTGATTTGAGGGAAGGTTTTTGTATCTGTCAACGACAGTGTTGCCAACTGGCGGACAGAATAGGAGGTAACAGGGTTGCCAATGTGGTAAATTTTGGTGCGGTTTTTGGGGATTTAGGGCTAGATAAATTATATTAAGGTAATGTTTATTAATAACCAAATCTGATAACGGTGGTTTTGCTTAAATTTCAACCATCATATGATAGTACAAAATTACCATAGTTATGTTACAAATAACGTTACGGAGAATAGGACTGATATATTTCTATATTGATATGGAGAAAAGATCAGCAAGAGCATATAGTGCTAAATTTAAGTTGTAAGTTTTAGCTGAAGCTGAGGAAAGAATGTTGATCTGCTAACGACTATTATAGTGCATCAGCAATGTGGATAAAACTCAGGTAAACTTCGGTATAGTACCATTGAATTCGACCATAAAACTTTTTACTGATTTCACTCCGATAAAAGATAAATATGTAAAGCTAATATTATTCTGATGAGATCAAGTGAAAATATCGAACCGAATCTGTTGATTTTTGTTTACGCAATAAACATACCCCCAGCGTCATCTACTAACGAAAAAAATAACTAAATTTTGTTCACAATACTATTCAAGTGATATTTTGACTTGAAGACACTTCGTACAACATAAAATAACCTTGTCCCAAATAAACAGAGTATCTTGAGAATCATTTACACTAACTAAAAGCAAGAAATTCGCTGATTGAGTTCAATACAGAAAAATAAACTTACCTCGCAATCACCTTCAGCTAACTTCCAAAACAAAACATCAATTGCTATGCTATGTTTGTATTTTATAATACAAACAAATAAAGGATTTTGGACGTAGGAAAAATCTATTTCTGGGTGATTGGCTCGTGTCGCCCTATGAAAGGATCCTTAATATCATTCTTTCTAGGCAAAATTAATCTAAAATTACCAGAGAAAAACAAAATTAAGAAAATGTCAGTAAACTGACTCGCTCACTCTATAAAAAGAAGGTGTCGGTATGAAGAATAGGGGCGAGTGGGATCATAAACCACGAGACAGTTCAACAATTTTAGACCTTCCAATCAAAAATTCCCCACTAGAGAGAGATGATTTAACTTAAGGGTGATGCGGCCGCTACTACTACTACTAGGGATGCCACGGACAGCAGACGCCCCTTAGCGGGTCATTCCCTTAATCTATTGAAACCATCTTGTATCTGCAGTTCGAGGGCCCAAACCCCAAAATACAGGTGTGGGTGGGGGGTTTTCATAGCGGGCGGACACGAGCCTAATCACCCAGAAATAGATTTTTCCTACGTCAAAATCCTTTTTTCCTTTTTACGGGATCAGCTCGTTGGGGTCGGGCCTATGAAAGAGTACCAGAGAAAACAGACAAAGATGAGGGAAAAAAAGGACAACTGAAAATCAGTTGTAAAAAAGAGGGATATAATATAAGTGAATCAGGGTATTATATTTACCAGGAATACAAAACTAAGTACTTAAAGCTAACTTATTTAACAAAACAATGACATAAAAAGAAAGCCAGAATAATATAAAGTACTTAAAATTAAACTTATATGAAACACAGTAATATACAATAATGCCCAATGGCCAAATTTAACAAAAATAGATTCACTTAAATAAGGTATTTAAATTAATATACAAACACATTGTTGGTCCATACCCTGTAGCATTAAAAATAAAAAAAGGGTAGGTACACTGAAGTACATTATAAGTACATAGTGGTGGATTGTCCCCTAGCAAAACAAAAAAAATAAGGGACCAATCCACCCATAATTGATCTCAGCGGCTAAGGCTAGTAGAGTATGCGAGTAGCCATGGCGATAGGGGAGGCCTTTTGGACGGCAGGTTGGAGAGGGAGGTAGAAAAGGAGACCATGGATCTTATACTATGGACTACTATAACAGTTATTCAGGAGGAAAACAATGTTTCCCGCTGGCATACTGCAGGAAAATTTTAAAGATTCCAAAGGACTTTAAGGTAAGTTGGACGGTTTTTATTTAAAGACTGTCGGAGATTTCCATCCAGTATAATTTCTTTTAAGATCCTCAAAGTTCATATGTTGAAAGTAGTTTAATTGGAGGTGGACTCACACTCTCCTGATGTCCCATGTGGCTTTTTGGCAAATGAATCAGGAATTGGCTTGTTTAATGAAAGTAAAGGATCTGGCTTGGTCTAAATTACCTTTTACTGATAAAGTACCCATCCTTTTTCTCTCATGAAGAGAGAACCAGAGGATCTTGAGGATGTGCAAGAGTAGAAAGGCTCTAAAGTTGATACTGGGGCAAGAAGAGAAGGATCTTGCGGAAGTGGGATGACTTGTTTCCAAGGAGCCCAACCTTGCAAGAGGATCCTCCATTTTTAGCCAAAAAAAAACTACGATCCGGAGCAAGGCAGAACTTCTCCTGAGGGGGAGGAAGTCCACATGACCCGCATCCTCCTTGGATAGAGCCGGACAAGGTTCTGAAATTCTAAGCTCCTGAAGATAGGCTTAATAAGAATAACGTCTTTCTAAGAAAGCATTATGAATGTACAAGACGAGCTTTGTCAGTTACTTGATGCTAGTTTCGAGGGAATCATCTTTAAGAACCATGAGAACTGCAGTAGGCCGTTTGAGAAGGTCGAAGTCTTTAGCACAGGGCTTAGGGATAGACCGTAGTAAAGTAAGGATTCAGTTAGGGTTCTATCTGGAACCCAAACTGGAAGATTCTTCTTCAAAAAGCCGATTTTTTTTCTTAATGAGTAGTAATAGTGCTAGCAGCTAAAAACCTTTTTCAAACAAGGATCTGAAAAGAAAAAGGTTATAGCTAAGTTAACCGTGTCATGGTTGTAGTGTCTTTGATTCTTTTCAGGAAGGATGCTAATTTGTTTTTAACAGCTTGAGTATAGTTGTCTAATAGTTGACTCTCTCCTATCTGATTTAGGAAGGGAAGGATGGTTATGTTTTGGGATCAATGTTAGCATCTTTGTTTAGCCGCAAACTTCAATGAAGTCCATAAAGTTAGGGTCTGAAGAATTCCTGAGGAAGCGAACACAGTCCTCATTTGTACGGATAGCTTGTGACAGCTTGGGATTGGGAAGATCCGTTGAGATCGGAGGAGCACCCCCCAAATTCCAGAAGCAGAAGGATACCAGTTGACTCTTGGGCCACCCGTCCGGGAGCAAAGCAATCAGTGCTTGACTAGTCCCTTGAAAAGTCCATCAGCTTGCTTGTCAAGACCTTTCAAGAGAAGATTCAACTGGAGGAAAGACATAAATTTTTCTCCGACTGATTCTTCCAATCTAACGACAGGGCGGGGTCCGTGGCATAAGGCCAGGAAGGGTCCCAGGTGGGGGCCACATAGGCAAAGGGAAGCTTGTTTGGCGGTTGCTTGTGAAGCGAAGAGATTCTACTCTTGGAGACCTGGGACTCTCCGGCATATCCACTGGAATGACCTGTCGTCCAGGGACCATTCTGGATTCCAGAGGGAACGGACCGGGACAAAGCTGTTCTACTAATCACATTTCTACCCCCACCCCCCCAGGTAGGGAGTGGCGGGGACAGATGCCATTTGTGTTTGGTCTTGCTAGTGCAAAGATGGCTATTCAATGACATGGTTCACATCGTTGGGATTTGGACCCTCCTCTGTTGATGCAATGAACTACCACCCTGCACTGTCCAAAAACTAGTTCTTAGATGAGGACTTTTTCGGGGGAAGAAGTCTCCTCAGGGTAAGAAATACTGCCATTGCTTCCAAGGACGTTTACGTGGAGCTGGGCGGGAACTGGAAACTGACCAAGATCCCCTGAAAACTTGTTTTGAATTGAGGCAATATCCCCCCACCCCACCCGGACAGGGAGGCATCCGTTGTGAATGGTTAACACTGGAAGGGGATATTGAAGGGGGTAACTAGTTTGGCCAGGTTCTTCACTTTTGGTCCATGGACGGAGCTGATTGCGAAGGGATCTGTGAAAAAAAATTAACTGGACAAACTTGTCTCGAGGATTTGGCGTTTGTCTCCGAATCGCCAAAACTTCGGATTTATTATCATTTCAGCCTTGATTTCAGGAGGATGTCTGTCACTGAGGGCAAAAACTGAAGAGAACCTAGGATTCTTTCCATGGCTTCTTTTTCCTTGATGTTTGTTTGCATTTGAGAACAAATTGTTTCACCAGACTGGCTATTTCTTTCCGTTTGGGACCACTGGAAATGGACAGATTGTGGGAAAGACAAATCCCATTGGATTTCCTAGCCACTGAAAACGAGGACTCTGGAGTAAGTCTGGGATTTCGTCTTTTCTTTGTTATCTGGAACCCCAGAATGTTTCCAGACAAAATTGAACTACCTTTTTCGCGGCTTTGAGGGACCATTCATCGACTGTTGGTGCCCAGATCAACCAATCGTCGAGGTATGCTGGCTACCCATTATCCCTGAGTTCTCAAATTGCTTTGCACACCACGTTATGAACATTTTCGTTGAATAACCCTGGGGGATACATTCAGGGACCGAAGGGCATCACTTTGAATGAGAATGTCTGATTTCCTAGTGTTTGAAGCCCGAGGACAATGGGCGGAAGTGGCCTGGCCTATAGGGATTATTGATAGTATGCGTCTGTAAGATCGATGGAGCAATGTGGACCGGCTCCACGAGGGGGAAGTAAGGTCCTTACCATGCGAGATGGGTAAAGCATTTTGTTTTGAACTTGTTCGCAACGATAATGAAAGGAGTTTAGCCTTCTGGACCAACGTCTAAAGATTACCCTTCTTTTTGTTGAGCCTCTTTCTTTGGCACGCTGAATAAGCGACCTTGAAATTTTAGATGCATTGAAAACTCTCGCAATTAAAGCGTTCCTTTCTGAAGGAGTTCGCCTCGCATAATCTGTCAACTTTCCTTTGAAGGTTCCCTGATAAAATGATTTGATTGGACGGTGGGGGATCTTTGAGCCCAACTCCAACCAACCCAATCCCCTTGGACACCTATGCTCTGTGCCCATTTTGCTGGAACCCCACCACCGTGACGGTAAGAGGAACAGCCTCCCTCCTACCTGGGGGAAGCCATCACTGTTGTTGGGAGGGTTGACCTCACCCGCCCTATCCTTGAACTGCCTAACCCCTTGTTAGCTCTTCCATGGTGCCACGCTGGCGAAAAGTGGCCTCTCGCTCTGCTACCTCTCCGGACTGATATTAAAGGGGAGGGTAAGCCTGGGACCTTTCTACCATAGGGTTGAAGGCCGGCGAGAGTGAGTTAGGAGGTCGAGGGTTGCGAACTGAGGAGACAACAGGAGGATGGGTTGGGGTATGTTTTGAGGGTTGAAGGTTGTCCCTGTTGGGTAACTGGGACGGCCTGAACGAAACTCGCTGTTGCTGCTGATGTTTTTTGGTAAGGCTGGAACCTTTTACCAGACTTCGTTTAGTTTCTTACCAGCAGCGGGGGCAGATTCTTGGTTTCCTCTTAGAGGAGAATACCCACCTAGCTTCTAAGGCTCTGGTTGAGCCTTAGCAGCCTCCATGGTGCAACCTTCATTCACAGCAGACTCTTGGGAAGAGGTCCGCCCCACACATGCTGGAAAGCCAGGAGTCTTATTAGGTTCATGCCTAATAAAGTGCATTCCTGCCAGACAAAGGGCTTTGCTTTCCCCGGCAGTTCCTCCTTAGCTTGGCAAGAAGTCGAAAAAGCATCCCATCTGAAAAACTGTTTGAGAGAAGCTGAGACATTGGCCAGAATCTTAAATAGAGGTTCTGATGCCATACGATTAGAGCAGCCACTCCAGTGATAATTAGAGAATTACTGAGGGATCTTTCAAACGATAGTTTTCCCCGGGGGGGGGGGACGCGTCGAACTCTGCCATGGATCAAGGTATCAGGCAGCCTTGGAAGCGTTTTTGCCAAACCTGGTCCATTGCACAGTCCGGTTTGAGCTTACCAAGCGTGAATGTGGCAGGCAAGCTTCTACCACCCCAATCTACCGAAAGGCTGGAAAGAGTGCGGAGAAGTAGAATCCGCTTCCCATCAGCTTGTGGCATGGGATCATCCTCCTTGAGGACTGCCTGAAGAGTCGTTTCCACTATTTGGTAGCGAACGGGAAGAGGAAGCCTACCTCCTCCGTCCGGGCAAAAAAATAGTGAAAGGACTCTTTGAAAGCCTTGGAGCTTAGTGTTGGCACACCCTCCCGCCCAGTCCTCAAGGCAGTGAACCCATTCCCGCTGGAGCTGGGATCTCTACTATTATTAAAGCACGTTCTCTCTGGAGATCTTTGTCCGCCCTAGTGAGAAGCCGCCACGGTCAGCCTAGCATATCCAATGAAAAAGGCTGAGTTCAATACCCGGAGGATTAAAACTCGAAGTCCTCAATCCTTCGAGTTCCACACTCCGGGACAGAGATCATTACCGTCCTTGAATGGAGCGTAAGCGGCCACTCTCCATGGTTTATCCATGGAGAAGGCTGGTAGCGACTCATAAGGAGGTAGCTGGAGAATGCCAGCACCTGCTACTGGGGAGGACTGGATGAGGAGCCTGAGCAAGCCCAGCTACTCGGGTCCTCATTCTCTCTAACTCTGTTAGAGAGATCTTGGATGGACTGGCCGACTGACTAAGGGTGCTCGACAGCTGTGCAAACATCTGTTCGAACTTGGTTCCGAGGGCGGAGACCTGCGAGCCTACCATCTCTCCTACCTGTTGCATCACCACTGCTGAGAAGGCAGTGGGATCAAAGGTGCTCGGTCCCGCTACTCCAACCGGCGATGCCGGAGTGGATGCGGTGGAGGCCGGAGAAGGCATTGGCTCAGCAGGAGCGCGAGCCTTCTCCTTAGAAGCCTTGCTTCTAGAGCTCTTGGAGTATGAAGAGCTCGGCTTACCCTTCACCGCGTCAGCATAGGAAGTCGAAGACTTCTTAACTGAAGAAGACGACGATGACTTTTTAGAAGTCGTCTTATGGAGGGTCTTCTGTTCTCTCTGTCCCTTCACCTTTGGGGGTTATACAGAGAGAGCGGGAGAGCGGGCAGGGATCTCAGATCCCGTAAAGCCTTGGAAAGAAGCAGTAGAAGAAGGGACAGGAGAAGATCCAGGAGCGCCCAAGGAAAGACCTTGGGCGCGCCCGACACACCTACTCAACCAACAAATCCTCCGCACCTACGCCATAGGCTCAATATTTAGGTCCAAGGTTGCGACGTCTGGGACCGGCTCTTGCGTGGCCACGGCCCGAACGACTGCTGCACCTCTTGCTGGATGGAGGCGATGAGAGGGGCTGCAGAGATAGGGTCAACGTATCCTGTTGACTTGCCGCCGGGGAAGATCTGGACGGCCAACTTCTTATCCAAGATGTATGGCTGGCCCTTGGCGGCGTTCTTCCCGAAGCCGCCCACCCAAGCCTTCAGGGTTGCTAGGGCGACTTCCTTCACGGTGGCAGCCTGAAAGAGAAGGCGAAATGAAGCTTCCAGTGGCGGGGACGGGGTTTAACAAGCTTATGACTAAGTGTTATTAGTATACGATAAAGAAGTCTAAAATCGACTTACCCCCCCCCCACCAGCTGACTGACAAGGTCATAAACAGATGGTGCAGGCTTCCGGGTGCCAGACGATCATGGCGTGTGGGTCGTAGCACACGGGGCGTGAGTCCTGCACTCATCGTGGGTGCAGGGGTCGTACAGAGTCGCATTGCACCCTAGGACCTGGCAGTTGGTAGCCTGTAAGTGGAAAGATACATAAGTATCAGGAGAACACTTACAGCCTAACAATTGCTCCGCTGCATGCCGGAGCGAGAAAGTTAGATTAAACCAGAGCCCCGCCATAATACGTGTGGTAACAAGATGGTTGGAGTTTGTCCAAGGCTACGCCGGAAGACAAGAGAAAGAATCCAACCAGGTGTGGTGGTGAGAGATGAAACCATGACGGAAAAACGACGGAGATGGTATACACACAGTTAGATAATACTAAAATTCACCGTAAAATTAGGGTATATCCTTATATTTATAACGAAATAAATATCAATCTTTTCCCCGTCTACTAGAAGAGTGCCCGGGTAAGAAGCAAGCTCTCCTCCGGTAGCGGGAAAAAAAGGGAAGGATATAGTAGGCAAGCAAGCAATAGACCACTAGTAGTGACCACCCGCCCGCTGGCGGAGCCAGACGAACTATAACCAAAGGTGCCCCGGCTGCGGCGGAAGCTCCGTTCATTATAGTGGGGGAAAGGTGGGACTGAGCAATGGGGGGTGGGGGGGGGGGGGGTTTCCCGGCGTAACGCGGCGGGAGAGAGAGGGGGGGGGTGGCCTACTCCTCCCCGTCCCAACAACTACCCGCTCGGTGACCCGGTACCCGATACAAGTGGTCGCCCTATACCCCAGCTGGGAAGAACCCCTGGCCTCCTCAGAGAAGGAGGGAGGAAGGCTACTGAGGTTGTCATGGCAACCAAGGGGTCCCCAGACCCCTCCCTATACCTGGTAGGGAGGGAGGGAAGGGGAAGGGTAAGGTGCGATGGAACACGTGACCGCAAGTGGCCTAAGCCGCGATAGCAACACAACCACCGTGGGAGGGCCACGTGAACCAGGCTGTACAATACATGGGACATGCACCTAGGCTAGCCTAACACCCTAAATAGAACTAAAAAGGGATTTTGACGTAAGGAAAAATCTATTTCTGGGCGATTGGCTCGTGTCGCCAGCGAAATATCCTTTAATCTATTATTTCTAGGGTAAATGTACTAACACATACCAGAGAATAAATAAAATAAAGAAAAAGGTCAGTATAAACTGACTCGCTCACCCTCCAGGAGGGTGTCGGTATGAACACTAGGCGAGTGAGACCACTACCACGAGCCAAATGCCAATAGAAATCTCCCACTACAAAATCCCTCCAAGAGGGGAGCCGACCCACAGAGTGAGCAGCTCGTACTACTACTACTCCATCCCATGCTGCCGACTGCTGCGCCTCTGGTGGCCATCCTGAAGTTAGCAGACAATCTTGGGCGAAGGGATGGGTAGGGTGGGATTTCGCTGGCGACACGAGCCAATCGCCCAGAAATAGATTTTTCCTTACGTCAAAATCCCTTTTCTGGGCTCAGCTCGTGTCGCTGCGCGAAATCGTACCAGAGAAATAGCCACAAGATTGTAAACAAAAGTAATAAAATAAATCAGAATAGGTCTCAAATAAAAAATAAAGTAAATATAAAAAAGAATATAATTGCTAAAAAGATACAAATACACAGTGATACAAACTAAAAATATGCTTAAATTACCCTTAATTCTAAACATGTTTCTTAACATAAGGTAATTTACATATGTACAGAGGTAAATTGGCTTACATGTAACAAAATGGTATCTGTGTAAAGGCATGTATCAAAATATAATAGCAATTAAAACAATCAAATGAACAAATTAATCAACAATGATATATAAGGAATGTATAATGACTTAATATACAAAACCCGTAACCATTATAAATGAGATGTATCCCCTAGCATAAAAATAAGGGGTGGGGTAACATCCATGAGATCAATATGCATAATCTCTGTGAGTGTCCCTAGCAAAAAAATAAGGGGCACCCACTACAATCATCATAAAAGCAGCTAAGGCAACAAGGTGAATGTAAATGAACACGGTAGGAATAGACGAACTGTTGGGTGAAGCAGGTAGAAAGGAGGACTGAATCTTCTACTACAAATTAACTAGAGTCAGGGGAAACTATGTTTCCCGCTGCTACTGCTGAAAATTTCAGAGCTTCCAAGGACTTAAGGTAATGACGTTGAATACTGTCGGCGATTTCCATCCGGTATACTTTTTCAACTCATCGAAGTTCATGTGTTGGAAATAATTAATTGAGGTGGCTACTGCTCTGACATCATGTGCTTTTGGGAAAGAGTCAGGATTGGCTTGTTTAATAAAGTACAGGATTTGTTGCCTGATGCCTTTAATGGATAAAGTTCCACCTTTTTTCCCTCTTAAAGAGGGGCCCCGATGAGGATGAGGAGGTCCTGGATAGAAAGGCTCGTAAGGTTGAAAACTGGACAAAGGGATACATCTTGTGGAAGAGGTAGTACTTTCCAAGGTTCCCACCTCATCAAAGGATCTTCATTCGTTGCCAAAAAGCTACGTTCCAGGAGAAAGTAGGACTTCCCCTGTGGGAAGGAATTGAATATGATCCGGATCTCTGGATAAAGCCGACAGTTCTGAAATTCTTGCTCCTGAAGCCAGGCTTAATAAAAATAGGGTTTTCCTTAGGAGCATCATAAACGAGCATGTGTCATTATCGGTTTCGGAAGCCAGTTTTAGAACATCGTTTAAGAACCATGAAACTGACGTAGGCCTCACAGAAGGCCTAAGTCTAGCACATGCCTTAGGAATAGACGAGAAGTAGGTATCCGTCAAGTCTATGTTAAATCCAAATTGAAATATCTTTTTCAAGGCTGACTTGTTTGTCGTAATCGTGCTAGCTGCTAAACCTTTTTCAAATAAGGATCTGAAGAAGGATATAGCTGAATTAACTGTCATGATTCTGATATCTGACTCTCTCAGGAAGGTTGCTAACTTTTTGACAGCAGCATCATACTGCCTCAAAGTTGAATCCCTTTTATCGGATTCCAAGAAGAGAATATTCTGAGGGTCAATATTCGCATCTCTTTTTGCCGCAAACTTCATGAAATCCATAAAGTTAGGGTTTTGAGAATCCTTGAGGAAGCGAACACAGTCTTCGTTCTTTGTACTGACTGGGAGAGCTTGGGACTGGGGATCCGAAGAGGACGAAGGCCCAGTTCCAGAATTAGGGGATACCAATTGCTCTCGGTGGCCAGTCTGGGGCTACTAGAGCCACTTGACCCTGAATGTCCTGAGTTTGTTCAATACTTTCATAAGGAGATTCATTGGAGGGAAGACGTAAATCTTCTCCCAGTTGTTCCAGTCCAGAGCCAGGGCGTCCGTGGCGTAAGCCAGAGGGTCCAGGTTGGGGCTACATAACACGGGTAGTTTGTGGTTCGCTTGGGATGCGAAGAGATCCACCTGTAGCCCTGGGACTCTTTGAAGGATCCATTGGAACGAACTGTTGTCTAGTGACCATTCCGACTCTAGGGGTACTGATCGGGATAGGGCGTCTGCTATGACGTTTCTCACTCCAGCTATGTGAGTGGAGGAAAGATGCCAACTGAACTTGTCTGCCAGGGAGAAGATGGCTACCATGACGTGATTTAGATGACGTGACTTGGAGCCTCCTCTGTTTATACAATGTACTACCACTGCGCTGTCCAGGACTAGCTTTATGTGGGAGTACTTTGGTGGGTGTAACCTTTTTAGAGTCAAGAACACTGCCATTGCCTCCAGTACGTTTATATGGAACTGACGGAACTGAGTGACCAAATCCCTTGAACCGTTTTTTGACCTGGGAATACCCCCACCCACAGCCGCTTAAGGACGCTGTGTGTGGATGGTGATCCTGTGGAGGGAACTGAAGGGGTTACTGACACTGATAGATTCTTGACTTTTGCCCACGGCCGAAGCCGATTCTTTAGAATCAGAGGCACTGAGGATAGCTTGTCCTGGACCTGACATTTGCTCGCGAGCGCCAGATCCTGGTTAGGTCTTTCAGTTTGGCTTTCATTAAGACGTTCGTTACTGAAGCAAACTGGAGAGAGCCGAGGATCCTTTCCTGGAGCTCTCCTTGATGCTAGTTTGTGACTTAGAAATTGCTTGACTGACTTCGCTATTTCTTTCCTTTTGGTAGATGGAATCGACAGAGTGTGGGAGGATAGATTCCATTGAATGCCTAGCCACTGAAAGTTTGACTCTGGAGTGAGTCTTGACTTGGACTTGTTTATCTTGAATCCTAGATATTCTAGGAACGGATCACTTTCAGTGTAGCCTTGTTGCATTCCTCGCTGATGGGGCCCAGATCAACCAATCGTCGAGATACGCCCACTACATAATCCCTTGCGATCTGAGTTGTTGCACTACCACTTCCGCTAGCTTCGTGAACACCCTGGGTGCCACGTTGAGTCGAATGGAACTACCTTGAAGGAGAATGTCTGGTCTCCTATCTGAAACCCAGATACGGACGGGAAGTGTCTTGCAATAGGGATATGATAGTAGGCCGTCTGTAAGATCGATAGAGGTGGTGACGGCCCCACGGGGAAGTAAGGTCCGCACCTGTGAGATCGTGAGCATCTTGAACTTGTCGCAGCGGATGGCTAAGTTTAAGCGGGACAAGTCTAAGATTACCCTTCTTTTTTGTGAGCCTTTCTTTGGCACGCTGAACAAGCGACCTTGAAATTTTAATCTCTTGACTCTCGCTATAGCTCCTTTCTGAAGGAGGTCCTCCGCGTACTCTGTCAATTCTTTGGAAGGAAGTTGACGGAAAGGTCTGGCTGGAGGTGGGTTCGTCAACCAGCTCCAACCCAGCCCTTTTGACACTATGCTCTGAGCCCACTGGCTGAAGTTCACCGGTGGCGAAAGTGAAACAGCCTCCCCTCCTACCTGAAGTTCTTCATTGGTTCTGGTAACCGCCTCGGCCTCCTCTGAAGTGCTTTCCCCTATTAAAGGGGCCTCCCGATCCTCTCCCACGAAAGGACCGCTTACCTCTGCCTCCCTTACCCGAGCGGTCATACTTCTGAGAAGCTTGACTCTCGAAGGCTTGATTGTAAGCTGGAGAGATGGCGTATGAGGTAGAGGGTTGAGGCTGAGGGGATATCACATAAATGGCTGTGATTGACCCTTAGAAGTGGAAGGTTGGGCTGTCTGCACTAACGGCACTGCTGGAACTTGTTGAGGAAAGCGTGGTTGCTTCTTCTGGTAAGGTTGGAAACGCCTGGTTTCCTCTGTTCCCCTTACCTTAGGTGTCAAGTCTTGTCTCCTCCTAGCCGTAAGGCCCCAACGGTCCTTAAGGCTCTGGTTCAACCTCGTAGCCTCTGCCTGGACTTCCTTAACCATAGCCTCTGGGAAGAGATCTGCGCCCCAGATGTTAGAGGAGAGTAACTATTCGGCTCATGTCGAATGGTTGCCTCTAGCAGGACATGCTTCCTACAATTCGTTCTAGCAGTGGCAAACTCGAAACATATCTGACTGCACCGTTTGAGTCAGGGCTTTGGTCATAAGCTTAAAAATTGGTTCTGATCATAGGCCATGGTTGCTACCTCAGACATAGCCATAGAGTTGATTGATCTGGCTAGTCGTGATTTTGCGTCAAATTCAGCTTGAATAAGACTATCTGGGAGCCTGGGTAGCTTTCACCAAACTGCTCCATAGCACAGTCCGTTTGAGTTTGCCAGCTGAGAATGTATTCGGCAAGTCTTCCCCACAATTCTCCAATTGAAGGGAGTAACGGAGATGTGGGATCTGCTTCTCAACTGAGGCATGGGTTCCCCCTTCTGGGCCGCTGAGATGGTCGACCTAGCTATCTTGGTTAAGGAACGGGAGCGGGGTACTCTCATCCATTGTGAAAATGGTAAAGGGACTTTTGAATGGTTGTATCTTGGTGTTAGAACAATCCATGTCCTCTAAAACATCTGAGCCATTCTCTCTGAGCCTGGTCTCGTGAATAGAGGACTGTCTCCTTTGGTACCCTATCGTCCCGAACATAGCCGAAGGCGTGAGCCTTGCGTAGCCTATGAAAGGAGGCTGTAGGCCTTCCGGGTAGAAACTCGAAGTCTTCTATTCTTCGAGTTCCAAACTCCGGGATGGAGATGAGACCGTCCTGGAAGGGGGCGTATGACGCTACTCTCCATGGGTTGTTCATAGAGAAAGCAGGAAGTGAATCATACGGAGGAAGCTGAGTTTCCACTTGTGTTGGGAAAGTGAGGGAGAGGCTAGAGGGGCTTCTCTTAGCCCGGCTATAATAGTATCTTGGGAAGTGATCCTATCCGACAGGCGAGAGATCATCTGTTCATACTACTCTTAGGGACCCAACTAGGTCGCCCACCTGTTGCAACAGGCCAGCATTGGAGTCCAAAGCCGGAGCTGCTGCGGAGGTGGAGGGGAGGCTCTGAATTGGAACCAATGGTAGCGGAACTGGTGATTCTGCCGGAGTGCGAGATCTCTCCTTGGATTTACTTTTTGAGGACTTAGAGCCGGAGCTAGAAGCTTTAGACCTGTCTGGGCCGGGATTGCGAGCCGGAGACTTACGTGAGGAAGAAGACGAGGACGTCTTCTTAGACGACGATGACGTCTTAGTCAAGGACATCACTTAGCCTTGACCTTAGGTCTAACGAAGCCTCAGGAGGAGTATATAATTCATCACCCGTAAAGCCTTGGAAGGATGGAGAGGTTGCAGGGGTAGAAGAAACAGTCACACCCAAGGGCGACCCTTGAGTGCCTACATACTTACCTCGACCACAGGTCGTCTATACCTACCATCGGTTCAACATAATATCCAGGGTTGCGACATCCGTGGAGATATCCTGGTCTTGTTCAGTTAAGGAGGCCGCCAGCTGTTGTTGGATAAAGGCGATAGTCGGGTCCGCCTCTACTGGGTCGACGTAACCTGTCGCCTTGCCTCCGGGGAAGATTAATAGTGCTAACCGCTTCTCGAGGATGTAGGGCTGACCCTTGGCGGGTTTCTTGCCAAAACCTCCGACCCAGGCCCGCAGGGTAGCCAGTGCGGTATCCCTTACTGCCGGAGCCTGTAAGAGAGGGCGTATTTTAGATTTAAGAATCACTTAAAACTAAAACTTAGAGTATAACTTAAACTAGATTGCCTTAAGTTTAAAGTAAATGATGAAAACTTAAGCACTAAAAAAGAAGCGGAGCAGCTACTGGAGATGGGAATACTTACACCCCTTCCAAAAGCTGGCTCACCAGATCGTAACATATGGTACACGTCTCATGGTACCAGACCTGGATGTCCCCGTGCGGAGTCGCGCATGGAGCATGGGACCGGCAACTTCGTGTCCACAGGGGTCCTGAAGTGTAGCGGAACATCCCGGATGCTCACAGTTGGTGGCCTGTAAGTGGGAAGACCACATGAGTATCTTAAAAGGCATCACTTAACAGACTAAAGGACAAAAGAACTCCGTTACATGCCGGAGCTCGGAAAAAATTTGGGCATAACCCCTCCCTGCTTCGCCTGAATAGGCTATAATCCCGGAGAGATCCGGTAAGATATGAAAGGGAGGGGGGATGGTTTAAGGTACTTAAGATAAACTTATAGATAACTAAACCTAAACACAAGCGAACCGGACTAGGTCCAGTGTGAAGCGGAGTGTAGTAACTCAGCAATACGGTAGGTTAGTAGTGACCTACTGTATGTTCCGGTCCACTCTACCGGGTGGACTAGCCCCTTCGCTGGATACCAGGACTCCGATCAGGGAGGAGCTCTAGTAAGGAGGGAAAGGGCGAGAGGACATACATGCTCGAGCTAGCCCACCCGGAGCGACCAAAGGTAGTAACAGAGGGGGGGAAGGCCAGGGCCCCCCACAACGTACCACCCGGCCGGACCGAGAAGCCGGAGAGGTCGAGACCCGTCTAGGTCTGTCCCGACTCCCTAGCCCCTCCGCCTGAGGAGAGAGAGGGAGGCAGGCTCGGGTATGTGGAGCGAGCATGGGCAGACCGACCCACCCCCGACCGACTCTATGGAAGAGCGGGAGGGGGGGGAAGGGTGACTGGGCAGGCGTCTGGCTGTCCCGTGATCACGAAGTGACCACGAGGCGGTAAACTGAGATACGATCACCAAACCTAGGCCCAACCAACTGATCAGAGAGAAGCTATCGGGAAGCAACTTGAACTGAAAAGCGGTAGCATACAGGCCCACGGGGCTAAAAACCAACTGATCAGAGAGATACTATAGGGAAGCAACCGAACTGATCAGCGGTAGTATAGGCTCTATGAGCCAGGACCTAGGCTAAGCCAGACGCCTAACTAACCTAACGATGATAAAATACATATAATAAAATAAAACAAAATGAAAGAGAGAAAGTATATAGCAGGAGAAAAATCCAGGAGTGTACGACTAACCGAAGGCAAGTCTACCACTCAAAAGCTAGTCAGAGGCCGATACTAAGAACCTGGACTAGGGTCTGGATAGAAAAAGCCTACATAAGGTGAAATACATGCATGCATGGCAACCTGAGTAGACCTTAATCTAAACAAAGCGGATAATCAAATAGAGCGTAATAATAAGGGATGTTCTAGGTATGGGAGACCAAGAACGAACCCATCACGCGGCAGAACCATGCTGCCATGCTTCCGACCCGAGAACGTATTTATACCTAAAAACGGCAAATACTGTCTCAGGGACGGAAAAAACCAACTAATCGTAAATACGAGTACTTAACTTAGCTGCTGCGATAGCTGCACGCTCATTATAGTAAAAATCCACGAAAGGGCACAAAAAACACAGAGAGAAAATTAGCACGTGTGGCTCTGGCGCTAACTTTAAAGGAAGGCCACCAGAGGCGCAGCAGTCGGCAGCATGGGATGGAGTAGTAGTAGTCGAGCTGCTCACTCGTGGGTCGGCTCCCCCTCTTGGAGGGATTTTGTAGTGGAGATTCTATGGCATTTGGCTCGTGTATGGTCTCACTCGCCTAGTGTTCATACCGACACCCTCCTGGAGGGTGAGCGAGTCAGTTATACTGACCGTCTTTATTTTATTTATTCTCTGGTATGTGTTAGTACATTTACCCTAGAAATAATAGATTAAAGGATATTTCGCGCAGCGACACGAGCTGAGTAAGAAATTACATCGTAAAAGGTGGAAAAAGGAAAAGACACTTTTAGTAAAAGAAAAAGAAGCCCAGGAGGAGGCAAACTGTTCCGAGGAACAGTTGGACTACTCGGAGCCAGCGAAAGCCGATGAAGAGCAAGAGCCGGATGCTGGGCCAGAAACACAGAATAGCCCTAAATACCAAACTAAGAGAAATGGTAAACGGGCTGACCTAGCTAAAAAGGCGATGTAAAAAACGATGAACGTGATATAGTAAGCCCATAAGTACAAGAAGTCCCAGTATGGAAGACCGGGAATTCTAAACATGAGGCAGCATGGCGCCGCCACGAGTCGACCGGGAAACCGTATATGACCTATTAGAAGGAAAATACTGGTCCCTGGAAGACTAAAATACGGTAAAATACTACTTATGAGGCACTTAACTTAGCCGATGCGATGGCAGCACGTTCCACGATAGATAAGGAGGTAAATCCAAAGATATACAGCACAAGTGAAAAAATGCGTACAACGCGTACTGTCTAATGATTAAGGATGACCGCTAGGGGCGCTGCTGTCCGTGGCGTGGCGTCCCTAGTAGTAGTAGTAGTAGCGGCCGCATCACCCGTTAGTATCAGCTCTCTCTAGTGGGGATTTTGATTGGAAGGTCTAAATGGTGAATGTCTCGTGGTAGTGATCCCACTCGCCCCTATTCTCATACCGACACTTCTTTTATAGAGTGAGCGAGTCAGTTTTACTGACATTTTCTTAATTTTGTTTTTCTCTGGTAATTTTAGATTAATTTTGCCTAGAAAGAATGATATTAAGGATCCTTTCATAGGCCGACACGAGCTGAGCCCAGAAATTAATATGAAAATACATACAATATTATTGGAGGCAGTGAAGTAAAGCATAACTTTTTAAAAGACCCATGGAAAAGATGCATATATCTATTATGTTCGTATTTTATCATATGATACTAATGTGATTATTACATACAATAATTTTATATCACGTGTATGATGCGACCCCTTTAAAATTAGTTCCAAAATTAGGTCTTCAAAATCGCATGATACTCGAGTATACACAGTACTTTCAATGGGAAAAGATCTAAAATCTCTTGTAGCTATTGGAATATCAGCAGGAAAAGTCCGCACCAACCACTGATGTTAACCAGGAGCCGGCAGAGAACAAATTATGACACTTGGTCTGTTGTACCTATTCCTCCCTAGAATGGTGGGAGATGACGTCACCTACATCGGTGATGGTGATGGCGATGCCACCATGAAATTTTGAATATTTTGTCTGCCATGAAGGGAACCCTACAGTTGTGCTAATTGTTAGGTAAGACACAGCAATAAAACTTAAATTCATAATTAATTATTGCTGTAATAATGGAAGAGTTACACTCCTATTACTGCACTAGTAACTAATATATAACTAGAAAATATTAGCTTAATATCAATAACCAGTACTGGAAAGCATTTGCTAATTCCCACTGAGAAGCTGAACTTTGTACCTTATTTAAAGTAGACACATTAATATCTGGTGGAGTAATACATAATAAGTAGATCTGTCCATACATATTTTCTATTCCCCTACAACACAAAAAATCCTTAATATCAAAGACAACTAAAGAAAATTCCACAGTACATATTTAAAATAATTCTAAATTATTAACAAAAGAAAAAAAATTATCAGTTTAAAATTAGGCTGCATGTAAACACAAGGGAAATTGTAAGTCACAGTTGCCATTTCATTCCAAGAAGTTAGGCTGAAAATTAAATGTTACTTCTCAATTCCAAAAATGAAAATTATCTATGTACCATAATAAACAAAAACCACTGACTAACAATTTTTAGTAATAAAATTTCAAAATGATTAAACTTTTAAAAATTGCGAAAGTTGACAGCAAAATCTGATCACAGACATAGCCTACTAACCTAATACCAAATCCCAACCTTGGAGGATGTACTACCAGGTACCAAGATTTGATAATTATGCCTGGTTGCAACAATATTAAGGAACTAGAACTTTTTACAGGGGCTTGAGACTAAGCTTTCTAACATGATATCTAAGAATTTTCCAAATTAGCGACACAAAAACGAAATTCTTCTGGAGCTTACAACCACAGACCAAAGGAGTAATGGGTATTTGGTAATTGTTGTAGGCAAGGGAAAGAGCCCTCTTGGATTGAATCCTTTTATACTTGATCACAGTGTCAAATCAAAGGCACTTTTATGGCAAAGACCAGCTATGAGAGAATTATTTGATACCATAAGAGTAATTCCTTTGAGGGCAAAAAGCAGCTATGCTATCAAAGAGTACAGTAATTTGTCTAAAGTTTAGCATCACTCTTTGGTCATCAAGCATCACATGCTCAAAGGTTTTGTCAAGCACAGGATAACTAAAGTGTTCACAATAATGTTAAATACCTGCTGTATGTAGCAAAATTTATGCTTAAGCCTTAAGAGCCAGGCTAAAAAAATCAATATGCAGCGCACCAGGCCGGGTAAACTTTGAAGTTGGCCAGTTTAAAAAAAAAAACACATAAATGGAAAGAAGATATGTAAGAAAAAAAATCTAAAATATTTTACCTACTTTCTAAGAGAAGTTGAAAATGACGATCTACAACCACTTGTGGGCCTCTTTTACAAGAAAATCATAAATATTTCAAAACAGATAAGAACTAAAATCAGTAACAAATTCTGAGTATGTATTTTTGTTGTAAAATATTTATGTGCATCTACTGAAACCGAAGATGCAGTAACTTTTTTGGATTATACATGTTTTTTCTAATATTTCTTTGCACTTTTCTTTACAAAATTACAATTATAACTGAAATACTATAATAAAAGATAAGAACTAAAACCAAACCACCTGGTATATTTATGAGCACATTTATAAAAAGATGTAACATGAGAGAGATGTAGTACATGCTCCGCTGAAGACAAGATCACAACTAACCCCTGAGCTGCTTGTTTCCTTGATCTTGGATAGTCTAAAAGTTGCCATTAGTGAATTAATGAGCTACAGAAGTAATGGCACCTCTTTCCTGCCCAATTCCCCCAAATTGATGGTGTGTAATATGTATGTGTAAGTGATTACATAATAAAAATATGGAATGTTATTCCATATATATATAAAAAACTAAAACTAAAGAGGTCAACCAGATTGCTTGCAGGAATGTGATCAGACCAGAGACGATAAAGTATGCTAAGATGACGTATACAATAAAGTAGGCTAAGATGACATGCCGTCACCTGTAGTCATTCATTTGTTTTGAAAACATTAGTCCAAGCTTCCTGCTTGAGACAACTACCGCGACCTATAATTCAAACGGCCTACGTGATTTGTAACTATGTCATCTGTGTGTATGTTCGTATGTTCGAGCTACTGTCTGCTTCCTTTATGATTTGTAAACAAGATAGTAGGCAGAGTTGAATTAGCCATCATCATTGGCAGAAGCAATCAAGCCATCGTCATTAGAAGAACTGTATATCTGTATCTAAGCTTCATCATGTAGATTTGAATTAGCCATCATCATTGGCAGACCTGTACAATCCTATCTGATATTCATCATGTAATCTCAGAAGAATAGATGTATTTTTTATACTTCGTGTTTTCTACTAGAAACCTCACATCAGAAAGAAGATATCATCATGAGTTTAACACATCGTCGTCATAACGAAAGAAGATACTTACTTCGTAAGTTATCATCAAACCCCAAGACACTCCAATGAGTATGGAAGTGCATAACCATCCGACTTAGCGTAAGATTATCGCAAGTCTAACATAACCTCATAGGGCGCCTTATTATACAAGGCAACAGCCCTTTCATTGGTGGCAGAATCCAAGAAGAACTCTTCAACGTCTTCCAAAGAATAACGAATAATGCATCATATCAGAAGTCAACAACAACGAAAGCAAGATTCTTCAAGCAATTAGTATCATCGTTTAGTGAGCGACTTCAGAAAACAACAAGAACTCTTCAACGTCTTCCGAAGAATAACGAATAATGTATCATATCAGAAGTCAACAACGACGAAAGCAAGAGATTCTTCAAGCAACTTAGTATCATCGGTTAGTGAGCGATTTCAGCAGTGTATAACTTCAAGAAACGAACCCGATGTGTCTTCTTCCTACAGCAACACAAGCTTCGTCTCTCATTAGAATCATTCTAGAAAACATCGTTTATTGAGCGTTTCCAGCACTTCAAGAAACAAACCGAACGCGTCTGCAGCATCGGATCTTCAAAGGACACGTATCATCCAACAAATGAACAACGCGCACGGGGGAAACTGAAGCCAAACCAGGTCATCCGCTAAACAGAGAAGGAGGGCCAAGGCCGTGTGTCGTTATCGGAACACTGTGACTTCCCACAAAATCAAGCTAAGTACAACCTCTTTTATTCATTTGGAGTAACCGAGTGTTTCCTTTACAGGTCGAATTTTCGTTATTCCTGTGGCTGAAGTTACGAGACATTCTTAATCTTACTTTTTTACAGAAATGATCTACATCATTGGGATTTCGCTACTGCGAGTTGTTATCTTTGAGTTTCTGTTTCCAGAAGTTCTACTGAAATATCATAATCATATATACTGTGTTAATTTTATCATTTTGGGTGATTACTAATTCTTTACGTAACAAATCATATTAAACAGTGAATATGCGTTTACGCAGTGGACGTCTGTATTTATACAGATGCATGGATAGGGTAGTTAGGCACCATAGTGATAAGAAAACACACAAAAACAAGTGGAACACCCGTACAAATCTGGATAAATTAGAGGTAACACTATTTTGGGTCAAACAATAAAAGCTCCTTTGCAAAGTCCCGATCGCAGTTTCAGCCTTTAGTTATGCGTAAAAAATCGAATCTCAATGACTGAACTTTAAAAAATACAGCTGGATTGCAAGGAATAACATGTCTGTAAAAACTTTCATTAGGTTAACATACTTAACAGTCATATAAACAAATTAACAAAACGTGTTTCAAAATTTTAGCAAAGAATGAAAGTGCATATAGTTAATAATAATATGCAGTGGAGATAACTTGTTTTAATAGTAATCGCTCAATTCTTTATACTTCAAGTTATTCTTATGTTCATTGCTTTCTATGTATCCGACAGCAACATAATGCTAAAAACACACAATACGTTGCCGATGGTAATAAAGAGAAGAATCCTAATTATTATAAAAAGAAATAGGTAAACAGTAGCCCTAAAAATAAGAATCAACCAAATCGTGCTTAAGCAAACTTGGTTACTGTGTCATCTAGTCAACGGTCAGGGTCAGTCAAATCTGCCGAAGTGTTCAAAACAAAGCACATTCCACACAATACGCGACTCTAGCAGAGCGGGGAAAAGCGATGTTGGATCATTCATGCCAATACCTTTTTGAATTAAAAAGGAATTTTCCTATGAATCACACGACCTTCTAACATATTAAAATCCGTTTTGAACAAAAAGAGACGGTTAATCAAATAACTTATATAGAAGAACCAATCATTTGTCTCATAAAATCGTAACATTGTTCAAATGACCCAACAGAATTCTCCCACAACCACAGTCGCAGTTTGCACGCAAAATCTCGAGACGCATGCACCCTCGAATGTCTTAGTGCATGTAAAAAGACCTTGCTGGGATCTGAAATTTTAATCCTTCCCGACACTGAAATATAACGATTTCCGCGAACAAAGCCTTATACACGGTTGACTCACAGCAACAAGTTAATCTAGTAATTAACAAAACCTATACATATAAATATATCTTTTTTTTTTATTGTTGCTAATTTTTAATCACTCCCAACCAATCGTAGTTGAATCTCTCTTATACTCTATCTAAAGTAATTTCAGTAAAGTCATTCAAGCAGAGGTGATTCAGCAGAAAAATTTTTTTTTATCTTTTATCTGAATACCAGGATGTTTCTCCACTAGCGAGTGATCTCTGGGGCAAAACGGATGTCATTGAACATAAAATACGGTCTAAGGACAAAGACAAACATAAAGCTATATAAGTACCTTCGTATAGACCCCCAATGAAATTTCAAAATAGAGATAAATGACGAAGTTGAAAAAATTTTAGCAATAGGAGTCAATAGGAAATCAAATAGCCCATATAATTTTTCCCTCAAACGTCATGCCATAAAAGATCGGACTTGGCGTATCTGCGTAGATTTCTGTCGCTTAAACAAGGAAACGATTCCCGATCGTTTTTCAGCGCCATGTACCGACGATATCTCATCTCTGTTAGGTTAGAATAAATTTTTCACCAGCTTGGACTTACTTAAAGGCTTTCACCAGATACCATTACCTACCAGATACAATTACCTAAGTGATTGTACCTCATACACCGCCTTCAGCACACTCAGGGGACATTATCAATTTTTATGTATGCCTCCGGCTTACGTTGTGCCCCAATTACAATATAGTGTTTGGAGACTTTTAGGGGATACCCTACATGCCTATATGGTTGGTCTTGTAATCTTTTCTAATACCTTGGAAGTACATTCACATAAACTAGAGCTAGTGCTACAGAGACAAAGACAAATAATCTCAGAGTAAAATACCTAAATGCGAGTTTTAAAAAACCGAACATGTTTATTTAGGTTTTATGTGTCTAGTCAAGGTCTTAAAGTAGTCCATGGTAAGGTGTCGGCTATTCATAACTTTCTGGTACCTATTAACGTAAGGGGGATACAGCACTTTTGCGCTGTAGTGGGTATTACAATCGTATGTAAATATGTAACTCTTCAATCATAGCAGCTCCTTTAACAGATCTTACGAAGAAGGGCGTAGAGCTATTATGGTCTGAGAGCATCAACAGGCGTTCGATATCTTAAAATTGGAATAATGCAGCTCACCTAACTTAAAAAATCCCTGATTTGTATAAAGATTTTTTTTTTTATTGCAACAGACGCCTCAAACCAAGGGGTAAGAGGGGTACTACCTCAGCAATATGATAAACAGTTCTTTCCTATAGCTTTTTATTCACGTAAACTAAAGCCCTCTGAAAGTAAATATGCAGTAATAGGCAAGGAAGGGCTAGGTATCGTTAACTCACTAGTACATTTAAGTTACAATAATCTACGGCTATCCTGTTAAAGTCCTTACTGACCATAAGTCACTTACCGAGTTTTTCAAAGGCTTTAAACACAGTCCCAAAAGAACTCAGCGGCATATGATCATTCAGGTCTTTGAAGCCAAGATACGATATCTACCTGGGAAAGCAAATAGCATAGCTGACGCATTATCCCGCAATCCCACACCATACTGCAAAGAACCATTAATTTGGACTAAAAGATATAGAAACATCCGTGCCTATTGTTAAAACCGTATCTAAACAAAAAATTCATTAACCCAAGAGATCGTGAACATTGAATATCTGGGTTGGAGCGCCAAACTGTTACAAACTGAACAAAATAAGGGTCAACAGCAATAAGCAAAACAATAAACACTTCGAACGGAAACAAGGTCAGCAGCTAAGCAAAACAATAAACACTTCGAACGGAAACAGGGTCAGTCAGCTAAGTTGCAAAACAATAAATACTTCGAACTGGAAACCCTAAAGCAAAAGTATATTTAAAGTATGTATTCAGAATTATGTATCAAATATATATTATTAATGTAGGTCCGTGAACGAGGAAAACCCGAAGACACAGCAGGCGACTAACGACCAGGTAGTAGTACTAATCTTTCATACCAATCGTCCTAAACTGGTTGCATTCCGTCATCCAGGGTTCTCTATTATGTCACAGAAAGCCAAATCACTATTTTACTGGCCTACAATGCTTACAGATATAAAAAGCACATAACTAATTGTAACACGTGTCATGAAAACAAGGGACACACAAAGACACCTGTTAGTTTAAGGGCCTCTCACGTGCCAAATCAATCCTCGAAAGAATACACGTAGAATCATTAACAGAGTTACGAGTCTGACAGAGGAAATAAACACCTCTTAGTGTTAATAGTTCCCTTGACACGTTATATGGAATTAATAGCACTGAAAAACAAACACCGCAATTGAGTGCGCTAGGAATATTTATGAGTGCTAAATCAGTAAACATGGACTTCAACACATGATAATCTCTGACTCGGGTGGTGTAAATCAATAATAATCTTAACTCGTTGTGTGAATTCCTTTCCATTAAGAAAACCAATACTACTTATATTTTATTGCCCAGAGTCAATCAGTTTGGTAGAACGGATAAATAAGAAAGTGCCAATATCTTACGAGTTACAACTCGTGATATTGGATCCGAACTGGATTATAGCGGTTCTCGCGGTTTTAAATACCTTTATCATTCATATCTTGTATCTATAGAATTGATACCGCAAGTAGCCTTTATACGGTACGCGGCTAGGACACTTTTCCACATATTCAAGCCAACCATTAATTTATCAAAAAAAAAAATAAATAAATAAATGAAAAAAAAATAAATAAATAAAGAAATAAATAAATAAAATAAAATAATATGGATACAAGTGGTGCCGATATAATACACTCCGTAAGAAGTCGGAAGGTTACCCAATTATAATAAAAAAGGAATCACGATAAAATTAATAAGAAAAAACGTAACCATATGCAATAAGTGTTTATAAAATCCAAATACCATACATGTGTAAAGATTTGAACTCAAACTTAACACTTTAATTTAGTAGTCCATTCAGTATTATAGGGATATTTAATGACAAATAAGCTAAAAGTTCAAACACATATTCAAAACCTACTAGCATATTGTCTGTCAGTAGTAGTATTTCGTAGTCAATGAAAGAAAAAAAAAAAAAATATATATTATATATATATAGATATGTATAATATATATATATATATATATATATATATATATTATATAATATAATAAAATAAAATAACATAAAATAAAAGAGATTTTAAAGTCAGGAAGTCTAGAAGTGAAAATATATATCTATGCGAATAATCTTATAAGTCAAATGCAAGTCAAGCTTGATTAATATTCATTGGTTGGTTTTGTAGCTGACCTAGCTTTTATGTAAGTGATTACATAATAAAAATATGGAATGTTACTTCCATATATATAAAAAACTAAAAACAAAAAAAAAACTAAAGAGGTCAACCAGATTGCTTGCAGGAATGTGATCAGACCAGAGACGATAAAGTATTGCTAAGATGACGTATACAACTAAAGTAGGCTAAGATAACATGCCGTCACCTGTAGCCATTCATTTGTTTTGAAAACATTAGTCCAAGCTTCCTGCTTGAGACAACTACCGCGACCTATAATTCAAACGGCCAACGTGATTTGTAACTATGTCATCTGTGTGTATGTTCGTATGTTCAAGCTACTGTCTGCTTCCTTTATGATTTGTAAACGAGATAGTAGGCAGAGTTGAATTAGCCATCATCATTGGCAGAAGCGATCAAGCCATCGTCATTAGAAGAACTGTACATCTGTATCTAAGCTTCATCATGTAGATTTGAATTAGCCATCATCATTGGCAGACCTGTACAATCCTATCTGATATTCATCATGTAATCTCAGAAGAATAGATGTATTTTTTATACTTCGTGTTTTCTACTAGAAACCTCACATCAGAAAGAAGATATCATCATGAGTTTAACACATCGTCGTCATAACGAAAGAAGATACTTACTTCGTAAGTTATCATCAAACCCCAAGACACTCCAATGAGTATGGAAGTGCATAACCAACCAACTTAGCGTAAGATTATCGCAAGTCTAACATAACCTCATAGGGCGCCTTATTATACAAGGCAACAGCCCTTTCATATGTATTGATGCTCACCAAGAGTGGGTCCATCCACCACCCAAAGCCTGTTATGGCTATTCATATGAAGAGATCTGTCCATTAAGGGTTAAAAATTAAGTTTTCAAATATGAAAGTGACAATCTTTGTTAACCTGGCAACAATATGCTCAGAAATTCTGTGATGTCTGGTTAAATCAAGTGTACTATTTGCATCCATATATGTATTACTGTATAACTACTTTAGCATAGGCAATGACACTACTTCAAAATGATATTGTTAGTATACAATAAAGTTTTGTACATACTTACCTGGCAGATATATACTTAGCTTAGGTCTCTGACGTCACGACAGAAAATTCAAAACTCGCGGCATACGCTACAGGTAGGTCAGGTGATCTACCTTACCCGCCGCTGGGTGGCGGATGTAAGAACCAGTCCCCCTTTCTTGTCATATTATTTTCTTCCTCCTGTCTCCTGAGGGGAGGCTGGGCGGGCCATCAATCGTATATATCTGCCAGGTAAGTATGTACAAAACTTTATTGTATACTAACAATATCATTTTTGTACATGAACTTTCCTGCCAGATATATACTTAGCTGATTGACACCCTTGGTGGAGGGAAAGAGACACATACTTACCTAGAAAGTGGGGACAACACATGTTAAAGGAATAAAAAATATAAACCTCTGGTTCTTACCTGATTTAGGCAGAGACTTCATAGTTACTGTCTATTAGTCTGCGTTGCCTAAAGAGTCTCAGCGAGGGCGTGACCTATGGCTGAAGAACTCTTTGGGTCTACCATTGGGAACTGAGTCCACTTACTTGGCAGAATCCAAGCAGGATCTGGTCAATGGGGATCAACCCGATTACATGCCAGAGCCTATCACTACCAATTGCAAGGAGCCTCAAGCACAACCGATCACCTAACCAAATACTAACATTAGTATACGAAAGAAGAGCTGCCTCCTGCAACCTCCTTTGTACAACCAAAAACTCAAATTTAAAACTAACAGGGAAAAAAGATTAAAAAGGATGTGTTTCAGCTCCTGCCCAGCACTGAATCCGCCGATACGTAAGGGCCTAGCCCAAAACACTATCATACGTAATCGATACGTCTTTGAGGTAGTGATTTGAGAAGACTGATTTCAACACCTCCAAAAAGTGGCCTTCATGAGGTTTTGCAATGACAAATCTTCTTGAAAGCCAAAGACGTCGCGATGGCCCGTACTTCGTGCGCCTTAGACTTTCAGGAGACTAAACTGTTGCTGATTGCAAGAAGTGTGGGCTTTTCTCTGATAACGTTCCTGATAAAGAATGAGAAGGGCATTTTTAGATAAGGGCCTACTGGGGTCCCTTACAGAGCACCAGAGATTGCTCTCATTAGCAGCAAGACTTCTCTTCCTCTGAAGATAAAATTTCAGGCTTCTCATCGGGCAAAGAGATCTCTCCTCTTCTGTCCCAACTAAGGAGGATAAGCTCTTAATTTCAAAGCTCTTGGGCCACGGTGAAGAAGGGTTTCATTTTTGGCTAGGAAAGCCGGAAGAAAAGAGCAAACCGCGGAGCCTCCTTGGAAACCTACCTCACCTTCTAGAGCCTGCAGCTCACTGACCCTCTTCGCTGACGCATATAACGCACAGAGAAAAAGAGTCTTCATCAAAAGATCTCTGAACGAAGCTGTTATGGGAGGTTCGAACCTTGAGGACCTCAGGAAGAGCCAGCACGACATCTAGATTCCAGCTAGGAACTAAGGAGGAGGTTCTTTTAACCGTCTTCAAAAGAAAAATCTGATTAAATCATGGAGGTCCTTGTCTTCGGATATGTTTAATCCTCTATGACGAAAAAAACTGAGGAAAGCAATGCTCCTGTAATCCCTTGATGGTGAAGACAACTAACCCGCATTTTTCCCTCAGGAAGATAAGGAAATCTGCTATCTGAGTCACAGAGGTACTGGAGGAGGAAACTTTATTGAGTCCTGCACCAACGTCGAAAAAATATCCCACTTCGACTGGTAGACTCTAGATGTGGAAGGTCTACGTGCATTGGCGATAGCCCTTGCAGACTTTGCCGAAAAGCCCTTAAGCTCTGACGAGACTCTTGATAGTCTGAATCAGTCAGACTGAGAGCGGGGAGGTTTTTGTGAAACCTGTCGAAGTGGGGCTGTTTGAGCAGATCGAATCTTAGTGGTAGGGATCTTGGAACATCCACCAGCCATTCCAGTACCTCTGTGAACCAGTCGTGCGGGCGGGGGGCCAGAACGGAGCTATCAAAGTCATCCTTGCCCCTCTGAAGCTGCGAACTTCCTTAACGTTTCCCCTAAAATCTTTGAAAGGCGGAAAGGGAACGCGTAAAGATCCAGATGTTTCCAATCCATCAGGAATGCATCTATTGCCACTGCTCTTGGGTCCCGCAATAGGGGAGCAGTATACGTAGATCTATCCTCGCATTCCGGAGGTCGCAAAAAGATCGAGATGGGGCCTGCCCCGCCCCCGTCCGTCACAGCTCCTGGCATACGTCCGCGTGCAGAGTCCACTCTGAGGGAAGGACTTGATTCCTTCTGCTTAGCAGAGTTCCACTCTGACATTTCTTTCTCCCTCTACGAACCTGGTGAGAAGACTTATCTTCCTTTCCTCTGACCACAGGAGGAGTGCTCTCGCTGTCTCGTACAGGGAGAAAGAGTGAGTCCCCCCCTGTTTCCAGAATGTAAGCCAGGGCTGTGGTGTTAGTCCGAGTTGATCTGAACTGATTTTCCGTTTTACGAGGGGTTCGAAGGTCTTTGACGAGCTAACCAAATCGCTGTTAGCTCTTTCTTGTTGATGCCAGGACCGGACACCTGATCCCCATCCAGGTGCCTGACACTTCCTCTCAACCCGAGAGTAGCTCCCCAACCTATGTCCGAAGCGTCTGCATATAATACTAGGTTGGGGTTCCGAACCTGCAAGGAAAGGCCTTCCTTGAACAGTAGAGGGTCTAGCCACCAACGTAGATCCTCCTTTATCTCGTTGCGAGATACAACACAAAGTCCAGACCTTGAGATCTTCGATCCCAGTCCTCGTCAGGAAGAACTGTAGGGGTCTGAGGTGCAACCTTCCTAGAGAAACGAATTGCTCCAGCGAGGAGATTGTCCCCAACAGACTCATCCACTCCCTCGCTGTGCATACATCTTTCTCTAGAAAGATTGCTACCTCTCCGAACCTCCGGGTATCCTCTCTGGGGACGGATACGCCCGAAAAACCTGAGAAGCCATCAGAATCCCCAGATAGATACGCTCTTGACTGGGGATTAGCTGTGACTTCTCGAAAGCAGAGAAGCTGCTAGACTCAACGTCAATCGTAAGTCCTCCAGACATTTCTCCTTGGATTTGGCCCTGATAAGCCAATCGTCCAAGTAGAGGGAAATCCTCACTCCCTCGAGATGAAGCCACTGGGCAACGTTCTTCATCAGCCCCGTGAATACTTGAGGGGCCGTGGAAAGGCCGAAGCACAGTGCCCTGAACTGAAAAACGTTCCCTCCCCACATGAATCTGAGAAATTTGCGAGAAGAAGGATGGATCGGCACATGGAAGTAAGCGTCCTGAAGGTCCAGTGACACCATCCAGTCCCCGGGACGAAGAGCTGCTAGGACTGATGAAGTCGTCTCCATAGCGAACTTCCTCTTCTTCACAAAGACATTCAGGGCGCTCACGTCCAGAACCAGCCTCCATCCTCCTGAGTTCTTGGGAACTAGGAACAGACGGTTGTAGAACCCCGCGGAAAGAGGGTCCTGAACCATCTCTATTGCCTCTTTCTCTAACATTAGCTCTACTGCTAGAGCGATGGCTTGATTCATTAGTGGGTCTTTGTATTTGGCCACCAGTTCCCTTGGAGTGGTGGTCAAAGGTGGTCTCGAGATAAAGGGAATGAGGTATCCCCTCTTGATGATAGCGAGGGACCAGTTGTCCGCCCCCTTTCGTGCCCAGACATCTGCAAAGTTCAGAAGTCTGGCGCCCACAGTTGCCTGGAGGACACACGAACTACTTCTTGGCCCTAATAGACCGAGAGAAGGTCCTTCCTCTTCTAGGTGGTCTCGAACCTCTGAGGAAGAAGAGCGAGATGAAGGGCCTTCCTCGAAAGGGTTCTTGTCCTACTCTGAGTCTCCTTCTTCGTCTTCTGTTGGAACGAAGGTTTCGGAATTCTAGCAGAGCGAGCCAGGCAATATCCTGCGTCGCTTTTGCTGACAACACGAGCTGGAGTATCATTAATTAATCTTCTTCGGAAAGAGTTGCGGAGAAAGTTGTGAATACAGCAAGGAAGCTCTCTGTGCGTGAGAAACCGCCTTGGTAAGAAAAGAGCAGAAAACGGCTCTCTTCTTGACTACTCCTGCACCAAAAAGTGAAGCAATCTCCCCGGAACCGTCTCTCACTGCCTTGTCCATACAAGACAGAACTGCGTGAAGGTCTTCAGGTGAAAGTGTGTCTTGCTCTTGAGTCCTCTTAGCCAAGACTCCAAGGGTCCAGTCAAGAAAGTTAAAAACTTCTAAGACTCGGAACATTCCCTTCAGAAGTGATCCAACTCGCTCATACCCCACGTCGTCTTCGCAGAATTCAGCGCCGAGCGACGTGCGGAACTCAACCGAACGAAGAGAAGTCCGAGTCTGCTGAAGAGGGAAGAGTCAGACCCAGGGCTCTCCTGACTCGTACCAGAACCCCAATCTTACCCGTCAGTTTGGACGGGGGAGGGGGAAAAGAAAAAACGGTCTTGCCTTTCTCTTCTTTTGAAACCAACCAGTCGTCGAAGTTCTTAAGAGCCTTCTTCATCGACACTGTCGGCTTCATCTTAACGACTGAAGACTTCTTAGCCGTATTGGTCGTTGAAAATAAAGACGGAGGAGACGGAGGAGCAACGGCCGAAAGAGACTCCCCAAAATCTTGCAAGAGGAGATCTGTTAGTCTCTTATATGAAGAAACCGAAGCATCCTTGGGCAAATCTTCCTCAGAATCCCCAATAAATTCTTCCGAAGAATGACGTTTAGAGGTTCTACTGCCCGGAGGAGAGCTAATCCTTGGAGAGCGCCTGTTCGGAGAGCGCCTACTAGGCGAGCGCCTACTGGGAGAAAATCCACTGGGAGAGCGCTTACATGGGGAGCGCCTACAAAGAGAGCGCCTACTAGGAGAACTCCTACTAGGAGAGCGCCTACTTGGAGAGCGCCTACCAGGAGAGCGCCTATTTGGAGAGCGCTTCCTAGGAGAGTGCCTACTTGGGGAGCGCCTACTTGGGGAGCGCCTACTAGGAGAGCGCCTACTAGTGGAAGCTCGCCTGTCGGAAACAAAGTCTATATCCACAGAAGAGCGTCTTGAAAAGGGAGAGCGCCTATCAGGCTCTCTGCGCCTGCTAGGCTCTTGGCGCCTGCCATCCTCAATACGCCTGCCAGGCTCTTGGTGCCTATCAGGCTCAAAACCCCTACCAGGCTCTTGACGCCTGCCACGGGGAGAGAAAACATCCACAGAGGATTCCCTGTCAGTAGCGCGGCGCTTACTAGGCTCTGAGCGCCTATCCAATCGGGAGTTATCCAACGGAGAAGACTGCTTCCCTTGCCGCCTACAAGGCTCTTGGCGCCTACTAGGCTCTTGGCGCCTACTAGGCTCTTGCGCCTACTATGCTTCGAGCGTCGTCAAAAGGAGAGTGGCCACCAGGCGAAGAACTCTTCCTTCGCTCCTGACGAAAACGAGGCTCTTGACGTCTGTCAAGCTCTTGACGCCTAACTGAAGAGAGCGGAAATCCTGAGGAGAGCGCCTGTTCCGGCTCCTTAACTTGCTGACATGCTCACAATCTTGCTGCGAGAGAGGAGAGCCTACTCGGAGAATGATCCCGAGCTTCAGCCTGCACTACTGACTTCCTGCTACCAGGCTCAAAAGCTTCTCTAGCCAGAGGAGATCTAGGCAGAAGGACGTTTTTAGACTTCTTCACCGGAAGGTGAGGGGTCCTTCCGACGATGAGAAGTCCCGGCAATAGACTCCGCTAAAGCCGCAATCTGCGCCTGCAGACCCACCAGGATACGCGCAGGAGACCTCTTAAAACTATCTACCAGGAGAACGAAGTCCGAGAAGCCGAAACATGGAGAGCGTAAACAGAAAGACGAAATCTTGGCTCTCTTGCGTTCCACTTCTGGTTTCTTCCGCGAAGGATTCGGATTCGGGGCTGGAAGGAAGGGCGCAAGGAGCTTTCCAGGGCCTCTGAGAGGGCGAGACGACTCCGAGCTCCACTCTACGCTCAGGAGAAGGCGACGAAGATGACGAGAAAGCACTGGCGCAATAAATCCTTCTTGGTTCGATCCAAGGCAGCCTGGGAACGAGCAACAGGATCTGCCGAGGGGACGCCTGACCCGGTGGGGGTTCTTCCTAACCTTTCCGCGGCTTTCGCTTTCCTCCTCCACTGGGTCTGGGAGTCTGGAAGAGGTCTAGGCCTGGAAGCGTTAGTAAGCCGTCAGACGCACCCTCCACTGCACTAGGGGCACTGCACTGATCGCTTGCACTATCATCACTCTTACCTTGTCGAGAGCGAGCGAGGCTCTCCTTACTCCTGATCGAGGCTCTCCCGGAAGCAACTTCCGAAAACGCATCTTCAGGTTCAAAGCTGGGCGCAGGGGCTGAAACCGGAGAAGGAACTACTTCTACTACAGGATTCTCAGCATCAACTTCACTCACCCTTGATCTACTAGAGCTCCTTGAAGAAGCCTTGCGCGCCCTATCCTTCTCTAACTTTCTCACATAAGAAGAAAGAGCCTTCCAACCATCCTCATCCAAATTCTCACTCTCTTTGCAAGGGTTATAAAAGAAAAGAGCATTCATTCCCTCTACAAAGACGTACATACAGAGTAAGGATCTAATGCAGCTTTAGGAAGCCTAACTTTACATTCCTTCACTGAACAAACCGTAAATAAACTAGGTTTCCTAACTTCAGAATCATCCATGATTATATATTCTAAGAGAAATCTAAAAGAAAAATCCAAATAACAATCCAAAAAGCGTATGCCAAGCTAACAAACAAAGGGTACTTCACCAAAATCCAAATCGTCGGCAACGAGAAAGAATTTAACTATCGTAAGGACTGAACAACAGGTGTTGTCCAGCCGGCGACAGAAAATAATATAACAAGAAAGGGGGACTGGTTCTTACATCCGCCACCCAGCGGCAGGTAAGGTAGATCACCTGACCTACCTGTAGCGTGTGCCGCGAGTTTTGAATTTTCTGTCGTGACGTCAGAGACCTAAGCTAAGTATATATCTGGCAGGAAAGTTCATGTACAAAATCATTTTTTATCAAACATATAAAACCAGCTATTCTTTAAAAGTGATCTGTGGTTAAAATAAAAGTAATTGCACTGTATATATACTACAGAATTGGAAATCCTAGTTAAGGAATATTGAAAACAAAATATTCCTTACACAAATATCTTTTTAAGTGATTGCAACTTGTTCCAGTGTGTGAGCACATGCTCTGAAATTCTAAGATTTGTGGTTAAAAAGAGGTAATTCTGCCTCAGCCTACCAACTCCACACCCAATGAGATTGAAACATCACTGTTAACTCAATTACATACCAACAGAATTTGGCGATTATGATTCAGACTAAAATGTCCCCAGTCAAAACACATTACCAATACACTTCAATCATCTTCACGGTAAGATTACATGAAATCTACAGTATCCAATCAGTTTGGTATTTTGACTGACTTGCACCATACTTCATAGCTGTTTATGTTTTGTTATTTTTCTCAAATAATTTTAACTAATTTTTTTAAATCATAAAAATCAACCATTTTTTGCTACTTAAAAATTTCATCATACTTACAGCCACAAGCCACCAGTGATTGATATGTAGAAGGGCGTAAAATAAGAGTAAAATCGTGAACCTTGAGGCTGCAACCATCTGAAAATATCAAATCAATGGAACTGTCAATAATCACTTTTTAAAGTTATTACATTTTTTTACAGAATGATATAAGCTACAGTAAACATCACATATTCATACTAATTCAAAATGGTTTCATTCACAGTAGTATTTCTTTTAGTCAGAGAAATCTCTGATTACCAGATTAATAGAGCCAAGGGCCCTACCAGATAATTGCGAAACCCAGATCAGCACAAGTAAAAAACTGTAAGGGTGTATACTGGCAACTCAGTACCCACATATAACCATAAATACAAAGCAAGCTTATAAACAACAACCATCACACATTAAGCTCAAAACTTTATGCAAAAGGGAATTATTTACCCTTTTCCAACATATTTGTAACAAAACATGTGTAAATAGACTTGAAAAAAGAAAAATAATATCTATTTTTCTCTCTTGTAAACAACACACAATTCATTAAGTAGGTAGCCTACCTATGTTTGCCCACAGCCTATCATGGTTTTATGACCATTAATGTATCTTTACATAGCAATTATCATCAGTTGTTACCAAATTGTATTACCATACATGAATTACAAAATGTGTGTGTGAACTATTGGCTTAGGCTGGGTGTTACACTTACAGTATTCATTTGCATAAGTCAAACAGGCTATTACAGATTACAGTTGCATTCAAGACATAGGTAATGGTAATGAAGCTAATATATTACTTACTGAATCTATTCATACAGTATTATTGTGTTATATCATCATCATAATACATATATATATAAAAAAAAACATAATCTGCTATATCCATTCAAGTAGGTTAAGCTAATCATTACATTCTCAGGAACAGCTGACTGAGCCTACTACCAAAAGAACTAGGAAACTCATTTTGTAGTTGCTACAGGAAACAAATATATTACTGGAATTATTTTATTTTTGTAAAATAAAAACAGGTATACAAAGGTAAACTAACATACTTAATGTTAAAGTCCTCAAAATTGCAAAACAGCCATTTCCAGATTCATTTGTTTACCTCACACTCGATATTGTTCAAGACAGTCCTTTGGTAAGTGGTGGCAATTATAAGAGGATGTTATGGATTGTCACACAAATGGATAAGCTAATCTTGTTTGAAACCCTAGCCTACTATAATCTACCAAAAATGAAATTCGTTCAGTAGGTAAAGGCTATCATGGAAACTGTCTTTGTATGTAACACCGTTTTTACATCTTTAGTGCATTTGGCATTTCTCAACGACAACTGCCCAAAGCAAATCCATTTTAAAAACACTATAATAAAAAGTACAGTGGAACCTTGACATACAAAGTCCCAACTTACGAAAAATTCAAGTTACGAAAGCAAAAATGAAGATTTTTTTGCCTCTACATACAAAAATAATTCAGGTTACGAAAGGGTGTTACTGTAAAGTCCCGAGATTCGCCCGGACCACCAAGTCCAATTTTAAAACTCACGCGCCGCCAACTGAGTAGACTTGCCACCATCCTCCCGCTCTCCCATTGGTTCCTGATGCTAGTCACCACTGTAAGATCCTGCTCTCCTATTGGTCAGCATCTCTCCCATCGTGCTCTACATAAAGGTGTTCTTCGGCCACTCGGTAGCAACATCATTATTGTAAGCACGCCGAATTCGTTCATTCATATACGATTTAGTTTGTTAACGTAAATTCATGTCAGTGATTTCGCTTTGTACTTTATCGTGTTGTGTGAGAACTTTAATACATAACTTAATTACGTACGTATAGTCATGGGTCCCAAGAAAGTTGCTGAAGTTCACAGAAAGAAGAGGATGCTTTCTATAGGGACAAAGATGGAGATTATCAAGAAGTATGACGCTGGCATGCACTTGAGTGTGATCGCTAAGGAATACGGCTGAAATCCCTCAACGATAGGAACCATACTTAAGCAGAGGGAAGCCACCAAAGCAGCTACACCTTCCAAGGGCGTGACTATTTTGTCCAACAAGAGGAGCGAAATGCACGATGAGAACGAGAGGCTGCTTCTTGTATGGATAAAAGACAAAGAAATCGCTGGCGATACAATAACCGAAACCGCAATCTGCCACAAGGCCAACACTATTTTCGGCGATTTGATTGCCCAGGCCGAAGACGACGGAGGAGAAGGGACATCAACGCCAACCCCAGACTTCAAGGCTTCTCGTGGGTGGTTTGAAAAATTCCGGTAACAGACTGTCATCCATTCAGTGGTGCGGCATGGGGAGGCTGCTAGCTCGTACTCGAAAGACTGGCCTTTTTTAGAAAAAAATGCCTCGTCGGACGTACATCACAGAGGAAGAGAAGCTACCCGGGCATAAGCCTATGAAAGACAGGCTTAAGCTTGCACTTTTTTCGAACGCCAGTGGGGATTCCAAGGTGGAGCCCCCCCCCAACTTTTGTGTATCATTCCGAGACTCCTCGAGCCTTCAAGGCCCACAAAGTGCTAAAGGAGAAGCTTCCAGTGATGTGGAGGCCTAATGCGAAAGCCTGGGTAACGAGACTTTTGTTCACCGAGTGGGTAAATCTGTTTCAGCCCGACAGTGAAGAAATTCTTGGAACAGAAGCGCCTCCCTATGAAATATCTGCTGGTGTTGGACAATGCCCCTGCTCACCCTCCTGGCCTAGAGGAAGATATTCTGGCAGAGTATTCTTTTATCAAGGTTCTTTATCTTCCACCTAACACCACCCCTCTCCTCCAGCTCTTATGTTTCTCCCTCCTTGAACAAACCTCGTCAGGAGCCGTATCCCTCTTTCCTCCGTCCAGATCAACAGATCCCTTGCCAGCTCGTAAAGGGAGAAAGAGTGTGTCCCCCCTTGTTTTCTGATATATGCCAGAGCCGTGGTGTTGTCCGAGTTGACCTGGACCACCACGCCTCTGACTTCGTTCTCGAAATGCCTCAGTGCCAAGTGTACGGCTATGAGTTCTTTTGCGATTATGTGCCAGGTCTTCTGTTCTTCCATCCAGATGCCTGACACCTCCTTCATCCCTAGTGTTGCTCCCCATCCTGTGTCCGACGCGTCGGAGAACAACACTAGGTGAGGGTTCTGAAGAGACAAGGACACTCCTTCGTTCCTTCTTAGCGGTTCTAACCACCATCGCAAGTGGTGTTTGATGCTCTCCTCTATGGGAAAGGTATCCATAAGATCTCCCTTCTTCCTGTTCCAATTTCTTCTTAGATGGTACTGCAAGGGTCTCATATTCAGCCTCCCCAGAGAAACGAACTGCTCTAGCGACGAAAGGGTGCCCAGAAGACTGAGCCACTCCCTCGCTGAGCTTCGTTCTTTCTCTAGGAAGACAGAGATCTTTTCCACCCCTTTCGTAATCCTTTCTTGGGATGGATATGCTCGAAAACCCCGAGAATCCATCCGAATCCCCAGATAGACGATGGTCTGGCTGGGGATCGTGTGAGATTTCCCGAGGTTCACGAGCAATCCGAGAGATCTGACTAATTGCAGAGTTATCTCCAAGTCCTCCAAACACTGTTGTTTTGACTGTGCTCTTATAAGCCAGTCGTCTAAGTAAAGCGATATCCTCACCCCCTTCAGATGTAGCCATCTTGCTACGTTCCTCATCAACGCCGTAAACACCCGAGGAGCTGTCGAGAGGCCGAAGCACAAAGCCCTGAACTGATAAATCCTTCCCTGCACCATGAACCAAAGGTATTTCTTCGACGAATGATACAGAGGAACGTGAAAGTAAGCATCTTGAAGGTCGAGGGAGACCATCCAATCTCCTGGACGGAGAGCAGAGAGGACCGAATTGGATGTCTCCATGGAGAACTTCGTCTTCTCCACGAAGCGGTTCAATGCACTCACGTCCAGGACCGGCCTCCACCCTCCCAAGGCTTTTGGCACCAAAAAGAGGCGATTGTAAAAGCCCCGAGAGTGCGGATCCTGTACTCTCTCGATGGCCTCCTTCTCCAACATCTGCTGTACCAACCCGAGAAGGGCATCTCTTTTTACAGGGTCTTTGTATCTCGCTGACAGCTCCCTCGGTGTCGTCGTCAATGGAGGTCTGTTCCTGAAGGGGATGAGGTATCCTTTCTTGAGAACTTGTAGGGACCAAGAATCCGCTTTCCTTGAAGCCCATGCTTCTGAAAATCTCAGAAGTCTGGCCCCTACTGGTGCTTGGAGGACTGGAACCTCATTTAGGATTCTTTCTCGGGACTCTGATAGAAGATCTTCCTCTTTTCTCCCCTCCTCTCTTCCTTGGGGCTCGGCTAGAAGTTCTACCTCGAAAGGGCTGTTGGGCAGTTCTTGGCTCCCTCTTCGCGACAGGAGCAGCTGGTCTAGGCTTTCTTAGCGATTGTACGCCAGCAAATCTTGTGTTGCTTTCTCAGTAAGCGTGTGGGAAATATCCCTCACTAACTGAGAAGGAAACAATTGTTTAGACAGAGGGGCGTATAAAAGAGAAGCCCTCTGTACTGGAGAGACTGCCTTGGTTAGAAAAGAACCATAGACAGACCTCTTCTTCAATACTCCTGTCCCGAAAAGGGATGCCACTTCAGCCGATCCATCCTGCACCGCCTTATCCATACAGGCCAGAACGCTATGCAAGACTTCTGGCTCTAAAAACTGAGGGTCTTGCGTCTTCTTGGCCAAAGCCCCAAGGGACCAGTCTAGGAAGTTAAAAACTTCCAAGACATGGAATATTCCCTTGAGGAGATGGTCGATTTCGGACATTGTCCAGCTTGTTTTGGCCGATGGAAATGCGTGTCTCCTAGCCGAATCCACCAGGTCGAGAAGTCCGCTTCAGCAGATGAGGGAAAAGCAAGTCCCGTAGATTCTCCTGTGCTGTACCAAATCCCTCTCATTCCCGATAGCCTGGAAGGGGGACAGGTAAACACAGTCTTTCCCGCCTCCTCCTTGGTTTTAAGCCAATTTCCGAAAGACTGCAAAGCCCTCTTCATTGAGATGGTCGGTTGCATCTTCAAAAAGGAGGAAGACTGCAGTCTTCGTACTCGAAAATAAAGACCGAGGAGAAGGAGGGGCAGCAGGACTCAGGGACTCTCCAAATTCTTTTAATAAGAGGGCTGTCAATGTCTTATAGTCAGTAAGACCTGCCCCCTTATTTTCTTCAGAGTCCGAGACATCTAATTCTTGCTGAGTTTTATTCGGAGACGAGTGCGCAACTGGAGGAGGAGGACTCCTCTCTCGGGAAGGTGAAGGGCTCGTAGCAACACCGACTGCAACCTGACAAGGGCTACGGCCGCCTGTGTGACGTCTTGAGTCCCTGCCAGGCGAAGGCCGATGTTGTCCTTTTACACTAAGGCCCTCCTGACAAGGACGACGGCCGCCTGTGCGACAACTCTCGTCCCTATCAGGGGAAGTCCTTAAATGTCTCTCGCTTTTCTCAGAATCAAGCCCTTCCTGACAGGGGCTACGGCCGCCTGTGCGACGTCTAGAGACCCTGTCAGGAGAAAACTGATCCTGAGAAAAATCCCAAAGAGGAGCCTCCAAGTCCGCTTCAAACTCCGATAATGTTTCAGAATCATAGCGCCTGAAGCTTGGTCCTTCTAGTTCGTATAAGTCTTTGCGCCTGCTTGTCATATGATGGATGTCAGGCGCTCAACGCTTGGTAGTAGGTTTAGGCTCTTTACGCCTAAGATCAGGCTCTTCAGGCGCTTTACGCCTGGCTTCAGGCGCTCCAGGCGCTTTGTGCCTCATTTCAGGCGCTCTAGGCGCTTTGCGCCTCGATTCAGGCGCTTCAGGCTCTCCAGGCGCTTTGCGCCTCCTTTCAGGCGCTTCAGGCTCTCCAGGCGCTTTGCGCCTCCTTTCAGGTGCTTCAGGCTCTCCATGCGCTTTGCGCCTCGTTTCAGGCGCTTCAGGAGCTCCAGGCGCTTTGCGCCTCATTTCAGGCGCTCCTCGCCTCAGGAGCTTCAGGCACTTTGCGCCTCACTTCAGGCGCTTCAGACGCTTCGCGCCTCATTTCAGGAGCCTTGAGTTTTGATTCAGGCGCCCCAGACGCTTTGCGTCTCATTTCAGGAGTCCTAAGCGTTTTTCTTCTCGTTTCAGGAGTTTCAAACTCTTTGCGTCTGATTTCAGGAGTTTCTGGCGCCTTACGTCTGACTTCCAAAGTTTCAGATGGTTTACGCCTCGATCCAGACGCCTCAGGCGCTTTTCTTCTAGGAGGAGATTCAGGCTCTTCTAGATATTTATATAAATCCTCTCGCCTTGACGGTGTTTTGCGCCTGACAGGAGCCTGACGTCTGGCTGGCGCCAGGCTCCTGGCAGGAGCCTCGTCCGAGCTCTCAGAGAGTTCCATAGGACGGGATCTTTATACAGTATTGATCAATATTAATGATTTAAGATTAGTAAATCATTTTTGTATCATAAAAATGTATTTAGGCATGAAAACAACATAAAAATACACAAGCACTCCTACTAATGAAGATATCTGCTTTTGCATATTCTCCAAAATCTTCGTAGCTAGGTCCTCTTTTTCAATCTCCGATGAAGGAGAAGGAGCTTCTGAATAAACCTCCTTCCTCCTCTTTTCTGGAGGATATTCTTCCGGAAATTCTTCAGGGCTAGAATAAAATGCTGGAGACTTCCACGATCTCTTCGAAGGTCTCGATAATCTATCTGAACTCCATCCTTTCTTCGACGACGAATCAGATGAAGAAAAACACTGTTTCAGGACGTCTTTCCAACGACTGTCCTTGGCAGTCTGGGACGCAACTACAGAATCTGCCGAGGGGACGCCTGACCGGTGGGGATTCTCTGAAACCTCCCTGCGGCTTTCGACATTTCTTCAACTCTGGGCTTGGGAGCTTGAAAGAGGTCTAGGCCTGGGAGCGAGACAGAGCCGATCAGACGCACCCTCCACTTCACTGGGAACACTTTCACTGCACTTACCTTCTAATTCCTTTAGTTTACGCTCCATTTCCAGAAGCGAAGCTTTCAGACTCGCAATTTCAGATGCTGAACTTGCCGAATCAGATAATTGAGAAGGTAAAGCTGTATGGGAGGAAACAACTGGGTTAGAGATAGGCAATCGTCCGCTAACTGGCTCGTTAGAGACCGACCTACTCCACACTCTTGGAAGAGGCTTTTCTAGCCCTATCCCTTTCCAACTTTCTCAAGTAGGAATCAAGCATCTTCCATTCCTCCTCATTCAAATCCTTGCATTCATCACATGTATTCAATTGTGAGCATACATTCCCTCTACAATTCTTCCAAGTGGTGTGAGGATCTACCGAAGCTTTCGGTAGCCTCACATAACAACTCTCATTCACACACTCTGAACGAAATCGAAACGTCAGACATTATGAGAAAATTCCAAATCCAAAATCCAAAAAACAGTCCACAATAGCGTATGCCAAACCAAAGATCCAATACGTCACCAAATAGCAGTCCAAAAGATCAACGGCGTAATGAAATTCGAAAGTCAAAGTCAGGAGGAACTAGCAAACGATGTTACCAGTACCGGTGACAGAGAAAATCTGGCTCAAGAATGGTAATGGTTCCTATTCCTGCCACCCAGCGGCAGGCGGGTAGATCACCTGACCTACCTGTAGTGTGTGCTGCGAAATTTGAATTTCTGTCGGGGACGACGGAGTCTATAGCTAAGTATATATCTGACAGGGAAGTTGAATGTATGAAACCTTATTTTTAATGTTTTGGGTGCATTGAAAACTTATGTAAACTGCATTCTTATAGCATTTTTCATCAAAAAAAACCTTCGAATATTGATTATTTTGCATTTTTGGTGTCATATTTCATCTGCCAGATGAGCGTTGTAGGCGTCGTAACCCTGGAAATAATGTCTGATGAATATAATTGAAAAGCGTCGTAACCTCGGAATGTCGTAGGCCGAGACCGTCATAACCCGGGGACTGCCTGCTAAATCGCTAGAACACGATTGGCACTTAAATCTGCAATCAATTGCCTGTTGAAGACACTTATCAAAGTTCACTTTAATGGATTCCTCTGCTGACTGATGGCTACTAAAGACAGTGTCCCATCTACCAGCTAATGACAATGAAGACATTGATGGTACTCAATCAGCTGAGATTTTGAGAATGTAAACAATGTGAATGGCATACACTGACAATATTTATATTCTGTAAATACATTTAACTTTTGCAAATGATCATTTTATCCAGAAAATATTTAGGTTAATAGAGGTTTTGGTTTTTAGAATTACAGATAGAGATTGTAAACCTGTATCTAAGTGAGAGCTTGCTCATCCTACATCCAATTATGGTAATTATCCAAGGTAATTGCCATAGTTTTATTCACAGTATCAATAGCTACGTCGCTAGTGATTCATTCACTTGAATTACCTTTGGTTTTTACCATTATTACAGATCTTTTGTTTACAGTGTTGATAGCTGTGACAGTGGTTAACTATTGATGCACCAATCGACACTTCAGGGGTTGGCCTATCACTGAATATCTCAGAAGGATTTAAGGTTTGCATTCTATACTCGGTGTACAAGACAATCCCCCAATTTGTGGTAGATTTTTTAAGGTTAAACAGTTGCCTTATAAGCCGGCATATGTTAAGTATTATATGTTAAGTATAACAGACTCATAACAATATCTCTCTAGCTTACAAAAAGCAGCAAACTTGGAGACTATTTATGACACTTGGAAAAAAATATCAGACTGCCAAAGTTAGAAATATACAAAATGATAAATCATCAAGTTCACTGTCATAATGAACATAACATGCACAATAACATTAAGCACATTATTATTTGTTTTTGAAGTATTCCTAACATACTGTACAACTACCATCAAAACAATAAATATTTGTAAATATTTATTGTCCTGAAAAGTGGGGTTAACAGTCATACTAGCAGGTGGTAACCCCAACACCTTACCTACCTGTCAACAGTTAATTACCTTATTAGTTTTCAGTGACTGGACCAGCTACCACTAGACCACAACATGGTAATCTCCCAGTAAAATCCTTACCAAACACGACTTCAGCAGCTGAATCTGAAGTGACCACAAGGTGCTGATGATAAGGAATTGCCCTAAAGGCACCAGGTCCAACTTCTCCAAGAGTGCTAAGCACTGACAAACATAATAAGACCTGATCCAGTCTTAATTCTGCTGTTGCTGCCACATCCTCAACCAGAAAAACAATAAAAATTTCAACTTCAACAGAGGTAAGTTTAATACATGAGCGAAGCGCATGTGTGTAGGGCACACAAGATGGATGTGGAGAATGTGTGGATGGCATTTACTAGTGGAGTTGTTGGTTCCTCACCCTTAATGACCTGCCAGTAGTTCACTACTTTGTTCCAAAGGACCAGCTTTCAACAGAGTTTATCCATATAAAAGACTTGAACTTTGTATTCTCGCAGGAACAAATGAATCATGAAAAATTAACAGTAAGTAGGAAAATATGAATGGTGTTTACTGCATGAGTGGGTTGTTCCCTAAAAATTTTGCTAACTGCCCCTTGTTAATTATCTTGCTCCAAAGCTTCAAAAACTGGACCAAGTTTTTGAAGAAAGTATAAACATCCAAAACATTTAAGATTTGTATTCACTTAGAAACAAATAAAGTAAGAAAAATTATCATTAACGAACAATACAACTGCAATCCTGCTAACATGGTGTATAGTAAAAACACCGGGGAGAGTGAAAAGAACACTGCAGGTTCATGAGAAGAGAGACAGGTGACTGAGGCATACTCAAGGATCTAAATGGTGCATGCATGGTGAGACTACCACTCTTCTATGCGTCAGACAAAAGACTGGTGAACTCAAAAAATAACCAAAATATATGTGGGTTGCGATGAAACAAACATAGGCAGAATAGTACAGTGGTCCACCCGTATTCGCGGGGGATGCGTACCAGACGCCCCCGTGAATAGTTAGAACCCGCAAATGTTTGGAACCCCTATAAAAACGCTAAAAACAGCCTATTTTGTTAGTTAAAACTCAAGAAAAACCACTAAAAATGTTCATACTTGGTTTTTTTAAGTTTTATCACAAAAAGTGCATTTTATAATGAAAAAAAAAAAAAAACAGGAATTTGTGGATATTTCTCATAGAAAAATACCGCGAATGCGCGAATTTTCCGCGAATAATGCGGGGAAATGTTCCCGAGAGAAATCCGCCAATGTGTGAGTCCGCGAATCCGGAGAACGTGAATACGGGGGGGCCGCTGTATTTCAAAAGAAACAATATCCTGATATCTAGATATGTACATCAAAATCTCTTCCCAGAAGTTGGTCATCTTTTCTCAAATTTCACACAAATTAGATAACTGAATTGCGACCTAACCAATGACATAAGCGTACTATTTCCAACTCCTCATCTATATATGATATTTTGTTTAACCATTTACACCATGAACACTTTTAATGCATCTGGATGGATCACAAATCACTCAGGATCAATGTTCCTATTATGAATTCCATGCAGTTGTAAGTTTTAGCAATATT
>NC_087218.1:57576676-57638700 GCF_015104395.2 Macrobrachium nipponense | reverse complement strand
AATATTGCTAAAACTTACAACTGCATGGAATTCATAATAGGAACATTTGATCCTGAGTTGATTTGGTGATCCATCAGATGCATTAAAGTGTTCATGGTGTAAAATGGGTTAAAAAAAACAAAATATCATATAATAGATGAGGAGTTGGAAATAGTAAAACTCGTTATTGTCATTGGTTTTTATGGTCGCAATTCAGTTATCTAATTTTGTGTGAAATTTGAGAAAAGATTGGGACCAACTTCTGGGAAGAGATTTTGACGTGTACATATCTAAGATATCAGGGATATTGTTTTTTCTTTTTGAAATTACAGCTGGCCCCCCCGTAATTACAGTTCTCCGGATTCCGCGGACTCCAACACATTGGCGGATTTCTTTCTCGGGAACATTTCCCCCCGCCATTATTCGCGGAAAAATTCGCGCATTCGCCGGTATTTTTCTATGAGAAATATCCACAAATTCTTTTTTTTTTTTTTTTTCCATTAAAAAAATAAAAATGCACTTTTTGTGATAAAAACTTAAAAAAACCACGTATGGAACATTTTTAGTGGTTTTTATTTCTTGAGTTTTAACGAAACAAAAGAAAATAGGCTGTTTTTCTTTTTTAGCGTTTTTTATAGGGGTTCCAAAACATTTGCGGGGTTCTAATACTATTCACGGGGTGGGCGTTCTGGGTACGCATCCCCCGCGCTAAAACGGGTGGACCACTTGTACTATTTCTGCCTATGTTTTGTTTCGTTTAATCGCAAACCCACACTATATTTGGGGTTATTTTTGTTGAGTTCACCAGTTTTTCTTTTGTTCTGACGCATAGAAAGAGTGGTAGTCCCTCACCATGCTAATGCACCATTTTAGATCCTTGAGTATGCCTCAGTCACCTGTCTCTCTTCTCATGAACCTGGCAGTGTTCTTTTCACTCTTCCCCTCGGGTGTTTTTTACTATACAACCATTGTTAGCAGGATTGCAGTTGTATTGTTCGTTCTGCTAATTTTTCTTACTTGATTTTTGTTTCTAACGTGAATACCAAATCTTCAAATTTTTGGTTTTGGATGTTTTATACTTTGCTTCAAAAACTTGGTCCAGTTTTTGAAGCTTTGGAACAAAGATAATTAACAAGGGGCAGTTAGCAAAATTTTTAGGGAAACAACCCACACTCTCATGCAGTAAACCCACCATTGCATTTTTATTTCCTACTTACTGTTAATTTTTCTAATTGATTGTTTGTTCCTGCTAGAAATAACAAATAGTTCAAGTCCTTTTATTTATGGATAAACTGTTTGAAAGCTGGTCCTTTGGGAACAAAGTAGTGAACTACTGGCAGGTCATTAAGGGTGAGGAACCAAACAACTACCACTAGTAAATGCCATCCACACATTTCTCCACATCCATCTTGTGTGCCCCATACCACCACATCGGCTTTCGCTCATGTATTAAACCTTACCTCTGTTTGAAGTTGAAACTTTTTATTGTTTTCTGGTTGGAGGAATGTTGGCAGCAACAGCAACGAATTAAGACTGGATCAGGCCCTATTATGTTTTTGTTCAGTGCTTAGCACTCTTGGGAGAAGTTTGGGACCTGGATGCCTTTAGGGTCAATTCCTTCTCATCATCACCGCTTGTGGTCACTTCAGATTCAGCTGCTGAACGTCGTGTTTGGTAAGGATTTTACTGGGTAGGAGTTGCCATGTTGTGTTCTAGTGGTAGCTTGGTCCAGATCACTGAAAACAACTAATAAGGTAATTAAACTGTTGACAGGTATGGTAAAGGTGTTTTGGGGTTACCACCATCCTGCTAGTCTGACTGTTAACCCCTCCCACTTTTCAGGAGGACAATAAATAATTTCAAAATAAGTTATTTTGGTTTTGATTGGGTTTAGTTGTACAGGTTAATTTTGTTAGGAATACTTCCAAAAACAAATAATAATGTGCGTTAATGTTGATTGTGCATGTTATGTTTTCATTATTGACAGTTGAACTTGATGATTTATCATTTTATCTTTGTATATTTCTAACTTTGGCAAGTCTGATATTTTTTTCCTTTTTTTCCAAGTGTCCATAAATAGTCTCCAAGTTTGCATGCTTTTTGTAAGCTAGAGCGATATTGTTATTGAAGTCCTGTTATAACTTAACATATAATTACTTAACATATTGCCGGCCTTATAAGGCAACTGTTTAACCTTAAAAAATCTACCACCAAATTGGGGGATTGTCTTTGTACACCGAGTTATAGAATGCAAACCTTAAATCCTTCTGAGATATTCAAGTGATAGGCCCAACCCTGAAGTGTTGATTGGTGCAATCAATAGTTAACCACTGTCACAGGCTATCAACACTTTGTAAACAAAAAGATCTGTAACTAATGGTAAAATTAAAAAAACCAAAGGTAATTAAACAAGTGAATGAATCACTTGGCGACGTAGCTATTGATCTGTGGGAATAAAACTATGGCAATTACCTTGGATAATTAACCATAATTGGATTTGTGGGATGGAGCAAGCTCTCACTTAGATACAGGTTTTTACAATCCTCTATCTGTAATTCTAAAAAACCAAAAAAGCCTCTATTAACCTAAATATTTTTTCTGGATTAAAAATGTATCATTTGCCAAAAGTTAAATGTTATTTACCAAAGAATATAACTAATTGTTTTCCCACAAGTGTATGCCCATTTCACATTGTTTGACATTCTCAAAAATCTTCAGCTGATTGAGTTACCATCAATGGTCTTCATTTGTCATTAGGTGGTAGATGGGACACTGTTCTTTAGTAGCCATCAGTCCAGCAGAGGAAAAAAAAAATTGCCCCCCCCCCAATTTTTTTTTTTTTTAAAGTGAACTTTGGATTAAGTGTCTTTCAACAGGTCAATTGAAAAACAAAAAAAAAGGAAAAGATTTAAAAAAAGGTGCCAATTTTAAGTTCCAATTGTTTCTGGCGATTAGCAGAAAGTACAAGGCAGTCCCCGGGTTATGACGGTCCATCGGCTTACGACCATTCCGAGGTTAACGACGCTTTTCAATTAATATTCATTCAGACATTAGTTTCCAGGGTTTACGACGCCTACCAAACGCTCATCTGGCAAGATGAAACTATGACACCAAAATGCAAAAATAATCAATATTCGAAGGTTTTTTTTGTTTTTGATGAAAATGCCATAAGAATGCAGTTTACATAGGTTTTTGCCCAATGCCCCATAAAACATTAAAAATAAGGTTTCAATACATTCAAACTTCCCTGTCCAAGATAATAATTACTTAGCTATAGACTCCGTCGTCCCCGACAGAAAAAAGGACTTTTGACGTAAGGAAAAAAATCCTATTTCTGGGCGATTGGCTCGTTTCGCTGTGCCATGCGAAATATACCTTTTTAATCTATTATTTCTAGGGCGTAAATTGTTACTAACACATACCAGCGAATAAATAAATAAAGAAAAAGGTCAAGTATAACTGACTCGTCTCACTCTCCCAGAGAGTGTCGGGTATGAACACCTATGGCCGAGTGAGACCAACTACCACGAGCCAAAGAATGCCAATATAATTCTCCCCACTACCAAAATCCCCCAAGAGGAGAGCCGACCCACAAGAGTGGGCAGACCTACCTACTACTACCTACTTCCATCCCATGCTGCCGAACTGCTGCGCCTCTGGTGGCCATCCTGAAGTTATCAGACAATTCTTGGGGGGGGGCCGATGGGATGGGTTTAGGGCGGGGGGATTTCGCTTGGCGACCCACGAGCCCAATCGCCCCACCAGAAAATAGATTTTTCCTTAACGTCAAAATTCCTTTAAATTTTTCCTGGGCTCAGCTCGTGTCGCTGCGCGAAATCGTACCATGAGAAATAGCACAAGATTGTAAAGAAATTTTAACAAAAATCTAAAAAAGGTCTCAAAAAATAAAAGATAAAAATAAAAAATAAAATCAATATAAATTTGGCCAATAAAAGAATACATATACACAGTGATACAAAAATAGAAACTTATTACTTAATTTATACTTTAATTCTAATAATATTTTCTTAACTTTAAGGTAAGTATACAATATATACAGGAAAAGAATATATCATATATGTACCAAAAATGGGTATCTGTGTTAAAGCTATGTATCAAAAACAAAAACAATTCTAAAGCAATTAAACAGCAAAATAAGTTTGAATAAAACAAACCTCCAATAATAAAAAATATAAAGGAATGTATGTGACTTAATAATACAAAAACCCCGTAATCATTATAATAAGATGTATCTCCTATCATAAAAATAAGGAGATGAACATCCACGAGATTCAAAAACCATCATCAAATGGTGAGTGTCCCCTAGCCAAAAAAACAAAAATAAGGGACACCCACTACATCATCATAAAAAGCCAGCTAAGACCAACAGGTTGGGACCGTAAATGAATGGCAATCGGTTTGGTCAGGAATAGACGGAAAACTGTTGGGTTGAGGCAGGTAGTAAAGGGAAAGGAGACTGGATCTTCTACTAAGGAGGATTAGTCAGAGTCAAGGGGGAAAACTATGTTCCCCGCTGCAAACTGCTGAAAATTTTCAGAAGCTTTCCAAGGGAACTTTAAGTAATGAACGTTTGAAACACTGTCGGCGATTTCCATCCAGTATACTTTTTCAACTCATCGAAAGTTCATAATGTTTTTGGAAATAGTTTAATTGGATGGTGGTCTACTGCCCTAGAACATCAATGTGCTTTTGGGAAAAGAGTCCTAGGATTGGGCTTGTTTTAATGAACGTACAGGAATTTGTTGTGCCTGATGCCTTTAATCGATAAAGTGCCACCTTTTTCTTTCTCGCTTAAAAGAGAGGACCCAGATGAGGATAGAGGAGGGTCCTAGATAGAAACAGGCTCGTTAAATTAAGGCTTGAAACTGGGCAAATAGATACATCTTGTGGAAGGGGTGTAACCTTGCCATGGTTTCCCACCTCTGCCAAAGGATCTTCATTCTTAGCTATAAAACTACGTTCCGGGAGAAAGTAGCACTTCCCATGGGGTGGGAAGGAACCTGAATCTTGTATCCGGATCCCTGGATAAATCCGACAGTTCTGAAACATTCTAGCTCCTGAAGGCCAAGTCTTAATAAAAATAGGGTTTTTCTTTAAGAGCATTAATAACGAGAATGTGTCATTATTGGGTTTTATTCTGAATCCGCAGCTTTAAAACATCGTTTGTAAGAAACCATGATACTGACCGGTAGGCCTTAACAGAAGGTCCCCTAAGTCTAGCAACAGACCACGCCTTAGGAATAGACGAGAAGTAGGAATCTGTCAAGTCTATGGGGTTTGGAACCCAAATTGAAAAAATCGTTTTTCAAGGCTGACTTGTTTGTCGTAATTGTGCTAGCTGCTAAGCCCTTTTTCAAATAAGGATTGTGAAAAAGGATAATAGGCTGAATTGATTGTCCATGATCCTAAATATCTGATTCTTTCCAGGAAGGGTTGCTTAACTTTTTGACAGCAGCATTCATTACTGTCTCAAAGTTGAAATCCTTTTCTTTTATCGGATTCCAAGAAGAGAATTATTCTGAGGGTCAATCATTCGCCATCCCTTTTCTGCTGCAAACATTCATGAAATCCATAAAGTTGGTTTAGGGTTTTTGTGAATCCCTGAGGAAAGCGAACCACAGTCCTTCGTTTGTTACTGACTGGGAGAGCCTGGGATTGGGGATCCGAAGAGGGCGAAGGACCCAGTTCCAGAATGAGGGGGTATCCAGTTGCTCTTCGGCCAGTTTCTGGGGCTACTAGAGCCACTTGAGCCCTTGAAATTACCCCTGGAGTTTTGTTTTAACACTTTCATGGAAGAATAATTCACTGGAGGGAAAGGACATAAATCTTACTCCCAGTTTGTTGCCAGTCTAGAGCCAGGGCGGTTCCCGTGGCATAGGCCAGAGGGTCCAGGTTGGGGGGCCATAAACCTTAACACTGGGAGTTTGTGGTTCGGCCCTTGAGATGCGAAGAGATCCACCTTGTGAACCTGGAAACTCTCTGAAGGAATCCATTGGGAACGAAACTGTTTTTGTCCCAGGTGACCATTCCGACTCTATAGGGTAACTGATCGGGAATAGAGGCATTCTGCTATGGAACGTTTCTCACTCCCCTTGCCGAATGAGTGGGAGGAAGAGATGCCTAACTGAACTCTTGTCCGCCGGGAGGGCAGAAATGGGCTTACCATGAACATGATTTAGATGAACGTGACTTGGAGCCAAGCCTCCTCCTTTTGTTTACAAATGTAAACCTACACTGCTCTGTCCAGGACTAGCTTTATGTTGGAGTACTTTGGGGGTGGACCGTAACCGTTTTTAGAGTCAAGAACCCACAGCCACCATTGCCTCCATGTACGTTTTTATATGGAAACTGTACGGAACCTGAGGGTGCCACGTTCCTTGAACCTTCTTGAACTGGGAATATCCATCCCCAAACCCAACCGGCTTAATGGAACGGTCTGTGTGGATGGGTGCAAACCCTGGATGGAGGAAACTTGAAGGGGCACTGACACCGACAATTTCTTGGACTTTCGCCCACGGACCGGAAGTCGATTCTTTAAAAGAACAGAGGACCTGAGGAAAACAATTTGTCCCTGGACCTGACATTTGCTCGGTGAGCGCCAGATTGCTGGTTAGGTCTTTCAGTTTGGCTTTCATTAGGAATGTCGTCACTGATGCAAACTGGAAGAGAACCCTGGATCCTTTCCTGAGATCTTCTTGACGCCAGTTTGTTTTGTGACTCAGAAATTGCGTTGACTGACTTTCGCTATTTCCTTCCTCTTTGGATGAATGGAATCGACAGATGTACTGGGAGGATAGATTACCATTGAATGCTTAGCCACTGAAAGTTTGACTTCTGGAGGTGGAGTCCTTGACTTGGGCGGTCCTGTTTATCTTTGAAAGCCTAGATATTCCAGGAACTGAATCACTTTCCGTGTTGTTGCCTCTTTGTTTGCATTGCCTCGACTGTTGAAGCCCCAGATCAACCAATCGTCGAGATAACGCTACTACCATTAATCCCTTGCGGATCTGAGTTGTTGGAACTACTACTTCTGCCAGCTTCGTTAAAAAACCCACCCTGGATGCTAAGGGGGGGGTCGTTGAGGACCCGAAAGGAACTACCTTGAAGGAGAATGTCTGTACTCCTATCCTTGAAGCCCCAGATTACGGACGGGAAAGTGTCTTTGGCAATAGGGATATGATAGTAAGCGTCTGTAAGATCGATAGAGGTGGTGACGGTCCCCCCACGGGGAAGTAAGGTTCCCGTAAACCTGGCGATATTTCGTTGAGCATCTTGAACTTGTCCCGCAGCGAATGGCTAAGTTTAAGCGGGACAAGTCTAAGATTTACCCGTTCTTTTTTTGTGGAGCCTTTCTTTGGCACGCTTAACAAGCGTCCTTGAAATTTTCTTTAACCTTTTGTGACTCCTCGCTATAGCTTTTTCGTTTCTGAAGGAGATCCTCCGCAATACTCCGTCAGTTCTTTGGAAGGAAAGGTGGGCGGAAAGGGTCTGGATGGGGGTGGGTTCGTTTAACCTCAAGCTCCAACCCAGGCCTTTGTTGCACAATGCTGGTGACCCACTTTGCATGAATATCCACCTCCGGTGGCGAAAGGTGAAAACAGCCCTCCCTCCGCTACCTGAATAAATTTCCTCATTGGGGTTCTGGTAGCCCTCCCCGGCCTCCTCCCTGAAAAAATTTTTTGTTTCCCCTATTAAAAGGGACCTCCCGATCCTCTCCCCACGAAAGGATCGCTTACCTCTGCCGTCCCTTAACCCAGAGCGTTCATACTTTTCTGTGAAGCGTTGACTCTCGCCAGGATTGATTGTAAGCTGGAGAGAGGGCGTAAGAGGTTGGAGGGCTGAGGCTGAGGGGAGATAACATAAAATAGGCTGTGATTGAGGCCTTTGAAGTGGAAGGTTGGGCTGTTTGCACTAAGGGAAACTGCCGGAAACTTTTGCTGAGAAAAGTGTATGGTTGCCTTTTTCTGATAGGGGCTGGAAACGTCTGGGTTTCCTTTGACCGGCCTTACCTCTAGCTGCTAAAATCTTGCCCGCCTCTTTGGCCGTAAGACCCCAACGGATTCCTTAAGGCTACTCTGGTTTCAAACCTCGTTAGACCTCTGATTTGAAACCTCCTTCACCATCGCTTCTGGGAAGAGGTCTGCTCCCCCATATGGCTCCGACGCAAGTGAACCTATTTCGGCTCGTGCCGAAAATAGTTTGCTTCTTGTGTAGGACATGGCTTCCTACAATTCGGTCCCTAGCAGTGGGCCAAAACTCAAACAACATAATCTGACTGTAAACCGTTTGAGTCAGGAGATTTGGTCATAAGTTTGAAGAAGCGGTTCTGAGCCATTAGGCTATGGTAGCCACCTCGGTCATTAGCCATGGAAATTAATAGAATCTGGCTAACCCGCGATTTGGCGTCAAATTCAGCCTGGGAATAAGGCTATCTGGAAGCCTAGGTAACTTTTCACCAAACTGCTCCATAGCACAGTCCGGTTTTGAGTTTGCCAGCTGCGAAGGAGGTGTTAGGTAAGTCCTTCCCAAACAATTCTTCCTCGGCTGAAGGAAAATTAACAGAGGATGTAGGATCTTGTTCCCTTCAGTTGAGGCATGGGGTCCCCCCTGTCTGGGTCCGCTGGGATGGTAGACGTCGCGATCTTTGTTCAGGAAAGGGAGCGGGGCGGTACTCTCGTCCATCGTAAAGATCGTAAAAACGGACTCTTTGAAAGGTTTGGATTTTCCGTATTAGAACAATCCATGTCCCTCTATACCAACCTGAGCCATTCTTCTCTGAGCCTGGTCCCACGTGAATAAGGAGGGACTGGTGTTCCTTTGGTGGTACTTTATCATCCCGAGTCATGGCTGAAGGCGGTGAGCCTTGCGTAGCCGATGAACGGAGGCTGAAGGGGTCTTCCGGGTAAGAACTCAAAGTCCTCGATCCTCCGAGTTTCCACATTCCCGGGATAGAAATGAGGTCCGTTCTTTGGAATTGGGGCGGGGGGATAGGACGCTACTCTCCAAGGGTTGGTTCATTGGGAAGAACGGATTCTGGTAAGAGAGTCAATACGGGGGAAGCTGGGCTCCACCTGTATTGAAAGGTGGCGGAGAGGCTAGATGGAGCTTGGGCTCAGTCCCGGCTATTAATGCTGGCTTGGGCGGAAAGTAATTCCTATCCGACAACCGAGGAGATCATTTGTTCCATGCTACTTTTCAGAGGGACCCAACCAGGTCGCCCACCTGTTTTTGTAAACCGAACCCAGCCATTGGAGGTCCAAAGAGCCGGAGCTGCTGCGGGAGGTGGCGAGGGGTGGCTCTGAATTGGAACCAAGGGTAGCGGGGAACTGACGGACTCTGGCCGGAGTGTGAGATCTAATCTCTCTCTGGAGGATTTACTACCTTCGAGGACTTAGAGCCGGAACCCAGAAGCTTTAGATCTTCTTTCTGCTCCCGGGATTACCTAGCCGGGAGACTTACGAGAGGAAAGATGACCCCGGCCGAACGCCGTCCTTCTTAGACGACGACGACGGTCTTTGTCAAGGATTTCACTGCCTTTGAACCCTTGACCTTGGGTCCCCTTCAACTGAAGCGTCAGGAGGAGTAAATATAAATTGTCGTCCCGCCCGTAAAGGACCTTGGAATGGATGGAGAGGTGTTTGCAAGGAGTAGAAGAAAACAGTTGCACCCAAGGGTATCCCTTGGGTGTCCACCGTTAACCTACCCTCGACCCAACAGGTCGTTCTACACCTACCATAAGGTTCTACATTAATATCCAACGTCGCGACTTACCGAGGAGATGGGTCCTGGCCTTGGTCAGTCAAATTTGGAGGCAGCCATCTGTTTGCTGGATGAAGGCGATTAGGTCGGGGCCCGGCCTTCTAATGGAGGTCGACGTTATCCTGTCGCCTTGCCTCCGGGGAAGATTTCGTTACCCTCCAACCCTTTTCTCCAGGATGTAGGGTGCTGACCCTTGGGCGGGACGTTCTTCCCGAAAACCGCCTACCCAGGGTGCCCGCAGGGTTGCCCAGTGCGTATCCCATCACGGCCGGCGCCTGGAAGAGAGGGTTTATTGATTAGATTTAAGGAAATAACTTAAAAACTAAAAACTAAAACTTTAAAGCATAACTTAAAAATTATAGGGGGCTATAAGGCCACCTTGAAAAAAAATTTACCTTAAGTTTAGAGTGATTGATAAAACTTAAGCACTAAAACAAAGAACTAGAGGACCAAGCTACCGGGAGATGGTATACTTACCCACCGTACTAAAAGCTGGCTCACCAGATCGTTAACATATGGTACAACGTTCTCATGGGGTAACCAGACCATGGATGTTCCCCGCGTGCGGAGGTCTCTCATGGAGCATGGGTGACCGGGCAAACTTCGTTGTCCACATGGGTCCGAATCTGAAGTGTGGCAGGCGCATCCCGGATGCCTCACAGTTGGGTGGTCGTTAAGTGGAAAAGACACATTGGAGTATCTTAAAGAAATATCACTTACAGGCTAAAGGACAGAAGAACTCCGTTGCATGCCGGGAGCTCGGAAAAAATTTGGGTTGGGCCATAGCCCCAACTCCCTTAATCGCCTGAAAATAGGCTATAAACCCCGGCCGGTTAGGTACCGGTGAAAAACATGAAGGGTAGGGGGAATGGTTTAACGGTACTTTAAAGATAAAACTTATAGTTTCTTTTTTGTGTTAATTTTAACATAAATAATCTTAAACCTAAAGCTCGAAACGTACCGGACTAAGTCCAAGGTGCGTGGCGGAGTGTAAATAACTCAGTTGAAACGGAGAGGTTAGGAAGGGACCGGACTGTATTTTGTTCCGGGTCCACCCCCAGGGGGTGGGGGTAGACTAGCCCAACCCCTTTTTTCCGCTGGATAGCCAGGTCCTCCGTGAAAATAAAGGAGCCCTCGTAAGGGGGTGGGAAAGAGCAAGGGGCATACAGACTCGGGCTAGTAACGGTAAGACGGAGTAGGAGTAGTAACGGAGGGGGGGGAAAGGCCAGTCCCCCCCACCTTTACCATCCGACCCGGACCGCGAAGCCGGAAGAGGTTCGAGTCCTGAGCATTACTGGGGTCCCTGTCCCGTACCCCTCTACCCCCTCCGCCTGGGGGGAGAGGGAGGGAGGCTGAGGAGGGAGCAGGATCGGGTTATGCGGGTGAGCGAGCATGGGCAGGGCCATAGCCACCCCCCCCGACCCTATGGGAAGAGCGGGGAGGGGGGCAAGTTGTGACCTGGACAGGCGACTTGGCTGGCCTCGTGATCACAATATGACCACAGGGCGAATAAGAACAACAACTAAGCCCTAGAAAACATAAACCAACTGCATCAGAGAGATGCTATCGGGCGGAAGCAACCGAGTGGCTGAAAATAAAGCGGAAACGTTTAAAGGCCCAATGGGCTATTGACCTAGGCTAAAAAAAAGCGAGCCAGACGCCATAACTAACCTAACAAGTATCACAAAATAGAATATACAATACGAATAACAAAAATGAAATAAAGAAAACAAAAATAGTAGGAGAAAAAAATCCATGAGGTGTACGGACTAACCCGAAGGCAAGTCTACCACTCAAACGCTAACCGCCGGGCCGATACTAATAGCCCGTGGCTAGGGTTCTGGAATGGAAGAGCCTACAATAAGGTAAAAGACATGCATTTGCATGAACAAAACCGGGTGTAGACCTTAACCCTAAACAAAGCGGATAATAAAAATAGAGCGTACAAAAAGCCAGGGGAAGTTCTGGGGTATGGGCGACCCAGAACGGGGACCCACCACGAGGCGAAAACCATGCTGTCCATGGCTTCCAGAACCTAGAGAACCGTTTATTTATACCTAAAAAACAGGCAAATACGGCTGCCTCATGGTCGGAAAAAAACCAATTAAGCAATAAACATTGAGTAACTTAACTTTAGCTGACTGCGATGGCTTGCACGCTCCCATGGCAATAAAATCCAAAGGAAAGGGCACAAAAACACAGAGAAGAAAATGGCAACGTGTGTCTCGTGTTGCGCTAACTTGAAAAGGGATGGAGCCCCACAGAGGCGCAGCAGTCCGGCCGCATGGATTAGAGTAGTAGTAGTAGGAGTTGCTGCCCCACTCTGTGGGTCGGGCTCTCCTCTTTGGGGGTGGATTTTGTTAGTGGGCAGAATTCTGATTGGCATTTCGGCTCGATGGTAGTGGTGCTCACTCACCATGTGGTTCATACCCGGACACTCTCTGGGGAGACTAGTGAGCGAGTCAGTTATACTGACCCTTTTTGCTTTATTTATTTTTATTCTCTGGTATGTGTTAGTTACATTTACCCTAGAAATAATAGATTAAAACGGGATTTTCTTTCGCGCAGCTACACCGAGCTGAGCCCAAAAAGAAATTTCAAATTTCGTAGGCACACACTACATGGTAGGTCAGGTGATCTACCACCACTGCCGCTGGGTGGTGGCATGGAAATAGGAACCCATTTACCATTTTCTTGAGCCAGATTTTCTTTTTCCCTGTCCGCTGGGTACTGGGTAACATCGTTTTGCTAGTTTTTGCCTCCTGACTTTGAACTTTCGAATTTCATTACGCCGTTGAATCTTTTGGGACTGCTATTTGGTTGACATATTGGATCTTTGGTTTGGGCAATATGCTATTGTGGACTGTTTTTTTTGGATTTTTTGGATTTGGAATTTTCTTTCATAATGTTCTGAACGTTTCCCGATTTGTTTCGTTTCAGAGTGTGTGTGAATGAGCGTTGTTTATTGTGAAGGCTACCGAAAGCTTTCGGTAGATCCTCAACACCACTTGTAGAATTGTAGAGGGAATGTTAGCTCACAATTGAATACATGTGGATGAATGCAAAGGATTTGAACATGAGGAGGAATGGAAGATGCCTTGATTCCTACTTGAGCAAAGTTGGCGAAAGGGATAAGGGTGTAGAAAATAGCCATCTTCCAAGGAGTGTGAGTAGGTCGGTCTCTAACGAGCCAGTTAGCGGACGATTGCCTAGTCTCTAACCCAAGTTGGTTTTCCCGTCCCTCCATACAGCTTTACCTTCTCCAATTATTCTGATTCGGCAAGTTTGCAGCATCTGAAATTGCGAGTCTGAAAGCTTCGCTTCTGGAAATGGGAGCGTAAAAACTAAAGGAAACTAGAAGGTAAGTTGCAGTGAAAGTGTTCCCAGTGAAGTGGGGAGGGTGCGTCTGATCGGCTCTGATCTCGCTCCCAGGCCTCGACCCTCTTTCAAGCCTCCCCAAGCCCAAGGAGGAGAAGAAATAGTCCCGGAAAGCCGCAGGGTGAGGTTTCAGAGAATCCCCACCGGAGTCAAGGCGTCCCCCTCGGGCGAGATTCTGTAGTTGGCGTCACAGACTGCCAAGGACAGTTTTTGTTGGAAAGACGTCCTGAAACTGTTTGTTTTTCTTTCATCTTCTGATTCGTTCGTCCGCAAAGAAAGGATGGAGTTCAGATAGATTATCGAGACCTTCCGAATAGATCCGTGGAAGTCTCCAGCATTTTTATTCTAGCCCAAGAAGAATTTTTCCGGGAAGAAATAAGCCCTCCGGAAAAAGAGGAGGAAGGCGGGTTTATTTCAGAAAGCTCCTCCTCCTTCAATCGGAGATTGAAAAAAAGGAGGACCTAGCTACGAAAGATTTTGGCGAGATTATGCAAAAACAGATATCTTCATTAAGTAGGAGTGCTTGGTGTGTTTTGATGTTTTTGTTTTCCTCATGCCTAAATACAGTTTTGTATGATACCAAAAATGATTTTAACTAATCTTAAATCATTAATAGTTGATCAATACGTGGTATAAAGATTCCCATCCTATGGGAACTTCTCTGAGGTTAGTTGGGGGGGACCGGGACGGGCTCCTGCCAGGAGCCTGGGCGCCAGCCAGACGTCAGGCTCCTGTCAGGCGCAAAACGCCGTCAAAGGCGAGAGGATTTATTTTTCTAAATATCTAGAAGAGCCTGAATCTCCATACTAGAAGAAAAAGCGCCTGAGGCGTCTGGACAGACACTCACGAGGCGTGTAAACCGTCTGAAACTTTGGAAGTCAGACGTGAATGGCTGCCTGAAAACCCTCCTGAAATCAAAGACTCAAAGCGTTTTGCAAACTCCTGAAACGAGAAGAAAAAACGCTTTAGGACTTCCTGAAATGAACGACCAAAGCGTCTGGGGCGCCTGAATCAAAACTCAAGGCTCCTTGAAATGAGGCCGCGAAGCGCTCTGAAGCGCCTGAAGCTCCTGGAGGCGAGGCCGCAAAGCGCCTGGACCGCCTGAAATGAGGTGCAAACGCCGCCTGGCGCTCCTGAAGCGCCTGAAAGGAGGCGCAAAAGCGCATTCGGAGGAGCCATGAAAAAGCACCTGAACAGGAGGAGGCCAAAGCCCGCCCTGGAGAGCCTGAAGCGCCGCCTGAAAAGGAGGCGACAAAGTGCCTGGGAGAGCCTGAAGCGCCTGAATCGAGGCGCAAAGCGGCCTAGAGCGCCTGAAACTGAGGCCACAAAGGTGCCTTGGAGCGCCTTGAAGCCAGGGCGTAAAAGCGCCATGAAGATCCTGGATCTTAGGCGTTAAAGAGCCTAAACCCATAACTACCCAAGAGCGGTCGGAGCGCCTGACATCCATCATAATGACAAGCAGGCGCAAAGGACTTATACGAACTAGAAGGACTAAGCTTTCAGGCGCTATGATTTTCCGGAAACATTATACGGAGTTTGAAGGGCGACTTGGAGGGTACCTCTTTTCGGGATTTTTCTCCTAGGATCAGTTTTCTCCTGGACAGGGTCTCTAGACGTCGCACAGGCGGCCGTAGCCCCTGTCAGGAAGGGCTTGATTCTGAGAAAAGCGAGAGACATTTAAGGACTTCCCCTGATAGGGACGAGAGTTACGCACAGGCGGCCGTCGTCCTTGTGAGGAGGGCCTTAGTGTAAAAGGACAACATCGGCCTTCGCCTGGCAGGGACTCAAGACGTCGCACAGGCGGCCCTTGTCAGGTTGCAGTTGGTGTTGCTACGAGCCCTTCACCTTCCCGAGAAAGGAAGTCCTCCTCCTCCAGTTGCGCACTCATCTCGAATAAAACTCAGCAAGAATTAGATGTCTCGGACTCTGAAGAAAATAAGGGGGCAGGTCTTACTGACTATAAGACATTGACAGCCCTCTCATTAAAAGAATTTGGAGAGTCCCTCGGTCTTTATTTTCAAGTACGAAGACTGCAAAGTCTTCCTCCTTTTTGAAGATGCAAACCGACCATCTCAATGAAGAGGGCTTTGCAGTCTTCTGGAAATTGGCTTAAAAAAAAACCAAGGAGGAGGCGGGAAAGACTGTGTTTACCTGTCCCCTTCCAGGCTATCGGGAAGGAGAGGGATTTGGTACAGCACAGGAGAATCTACGGGACTTGCTCTTCCCTCATCTGCTGAAGCGGACTTCTCGACCTTGGTGGATTCGGCGAGGAGGAGACGCACTTCCATCGGCCAAAACAAGCTGGACAATGTCCGAAATGGACCATCTCCTCAAGGGAATATTCCATGTCTTGGAAGTTTTTAACTTCCTAGACTGGTCCCCTTGGGGCTTTGGCCAAGAAGAGAAGCAAGACCCTCAGTTTTTAGAGCCAGAAGTCTTGCATAGCGTTTCTGGCCTGTATGGATAAGGCGGTGCAGGATGGATCGGCTGAAGTGGCATCCCTTTTCGGGGCAGGAGTATTGAAGAAGAGGTCTGTCTATGGTTTTTTCTTTTCTAACCAGGCAGTCTCTCCAGTACAGAGGGCTTCTCTTTTATACGCCCCTCTGTCTAAACAATTGTTTCATACAATGAACTTACCTGTCAGATATATACATAGCTAAGACCCCGTCGTCCCCGACAGAAATTCAAATTTCGCGCCACTCGCTACCGGTAGGTCAGGTGATCTACCTGCCTGCCCTGGGCGGCAGGACTAGGAACCATTCCCCCCCGTTTTCTATCATATTTTCTCTGTCGCCGGTGGTATCAACATTGTTGTTACTACCTCCTGACTGGAATTCGCTTTTCAAGACTTTATTGATCATCTTTATTGGATTTCTTGTGATGTACTGGATCGTTGTTTTGGCATTCGCTACTGTGGACTGGATTTGGACTTGCTTTTGATTTTTCTAATAGAATGTCTGACTCAGTGTTAGTGTGAGAGTGTGTGTGAATGTAGGCTGCAAGGTGAGGATACCGAAGGCTTCGGTTGATCCTCACACTGTATGTCGTAAATGTATGGGGGTTTGACTGTTCTTTGGCTAACACCTGTATTGAGTGTGAAAAGTTGGATGCTAATGAATGGAAGACTCTAACTTCTTACTTGAAGAAGTTAGAGAGGGATAGGATTAGACAGGCTGCACAAAAGTGTGAGTACAAGGCCTATTGAGCCTTTTTCTGAGTCTAACTCTCCTTTTGTTAATGAATATGATTCTCCCTATGTATCTGAATCCTCACAGGCTTTGCATTCGGATTCGGCTTCTGAAATCGCCAATCTGAAGGCTACTCTTCGTAAAATGAAGACAAAGATGGCGGCCATGCAAGGTAAGGCTAGTGATTGTGATTTACTAAGTGAAGTGAGTGTTTCCATGTTGTGGAGGGGGCGTCTGACCGTCCCTGCGATGCTCCCAGGCCTAGACCTCTTCCAAACTCACATACCCAGAGGAGTAGGAAAGTCGAAAAGTCGTACGGAGGTTGTGGGAATCCCCAACGGTCAGGCGTCCTTCAGCAGGTTCTGTTTCGTTACAGTCTGCTCAGGACCGCTCTAATAGAACGTCCTACGAGATTGTTTCTCGTCGTCCGGTTCTCCTTCACCTAAACGAGGGTGAAGGACTCGGATCTTTTCTAGGCCACTGAAAAGGCATTGGAAAGAGCGCGCTGTTCTACTCGAGCCCGGAACGCTTCTCGGAGGAAGCTCCTTCTTCTATCAAGAAGGCTAAGCTGGTTGCGACGCCTCCTAGAGCAGTATTTGAGGATCGCATTCCTTCGAGTTCTCCTGCTTCTTCTATTGAAGAGGACGCTGGGGTGGCTTCAAGAGGATATTGCTTGCAGTTCAAGAGCAGATTGCCTCTTTGGTTGGAGTTCTTTCGAGGGATCCCCCTCGCAAGAAGGACGCTAGACTTCCTATTAAGAAGTCTCGTCTTCTTTCACCAGCCGACGTGAAGCGTCCGCCAGACATGGGACGTCTTTCAGGCGCGAAGAGTCGTACTAACGTCAGGATCTATCCGAGCGAGTTGCTCTAGATCAGGATACGCTCAGGCGTGAGGCGCCAGTTAGGCTGAGGATTCGCCAACGCGCGCCAGCCAAGCGCGAGGCGCCAGCCAAGCTGGAGGTTCGCCAAGCGCGAGGCGCCAGCCAAGCGTGATGGATTCAGCCAGGCGCGAGGCAGTCAACATTGCGTGAGGCGCCAGACAAGCGCGAGACGTCAGCCAGGCGCGAGATGCCAGCCAGGCTACACGCTCCAGCCAAGCGTGAAGCGCCAGCCAAGCGCGAGGCGCAAGACGGGCGCGAGGCGCAAGACGGGCGCGAGGCGCCAGACAAGCGCGAGGCGCCAGACAAGCGCGAGGCGCCAGCCAAGCGCGAGGAGCTGTTCAGGCTTGCGCAGAAGTCAAGCAGACGCGAGACTTCTTTAGACGTGAGAGAGAGTCGGTTCACTCTATGAGCCCCTCTCCTAGTAGGAGTTTGTCACCAGTAGAGAGAGAACGGGATGAAGATCCTCGTCGTTTTTCAGGCCGATTCTCCACAAGGTGTAGAAGGAGATTCGGAAGAAGAGGGTGACGGTAGAGAAGGAGTCTCGAACTATAAAGTTCTGACTGACCTTCTTTACGGGAATACGGAGATTCTTTAACTCCTGCCGCTCCTCCTTCGCCTCGATCACTGTTTTCGAGTGCGATTGTGCCTAAGTCTTCGTCGGTCTTGAAGATGAGACCTACGACTCTATGAAGAGAGCGCTTCAGTCCTTAGACAAATGGATGTTGTCTAAGAAGGATCTGGGCAGAACCACCTTCTGTATGCCTCCAGCCATACTTTCTGGCAAGAGAGGTTTCTTGGTACCGAACTGGGGAGAACATGGGCCTTTCTCTCCCAGCGGGCAGCCGAAAGCGGACTTTTCAACCTTGGTTGACTCGTCAAGGAGACACACTTTGAATGGAGCTCGCGTGTCTTGGGCGATTTCGGAGACGGATCATCTCCTCAAGGGACTCTTCCATATTTTGGAAGTGTTTAATTTCTAGACTGGTCCCTTGGGGTGATGTCTAAGAAAGCTCATGACTCGGATGGTCTTGACCCCGAAGTCATTCTGAGTATTCTTGCTTGTATTGACAAGGCGGTACAAGACGGATCAGGAGAAATCTCCTCTCTTTTCGGAGCAGTACTCCTTAAGAAGAGGAGTATTTTAGTTCCTTCCTAACCAAGGCGGTTTTCTCTCACAGAGAGCAGCCCTGGTTTTCGCTCCCATGTCTGACTTCCTGTTTCCTTCTCAGTTAGTGAAGGACATTTCTCGATCACTGACTGAGAAGGCGACTCAGGATCTTCTCCTGCAAACTGCAAGGAAGAAGAGACACTTGTTTCAGTTGACAAGAAAGGACCGACTTCTACGGTTCAGCCCTTTCGAGGAGGGCCTCTCTCCAGAGCTACCTCTAAGAGAAAGAGGTCTTGAGAGGAGAGGTAAGGCTCCTTCCCGTCCCTTTAAGAAAGGGAAGTGAGACAACAGCCTCCAAACACCCAGTGGGGCCAGGCTTCTCGAATTTGCAGACGCCTGGTCACTCATAAACTCAGACGCCTCCTTCCATGTCCATAATCAGGAAGGGATATCTTATCCTCTTCCAAGACAGTCCTCCACTAACGACCATTCCGCGGGAACTGTCAGCCAGATACAGGGACCCTGTACTGAGGGATACTCTTCGTCTGATGGTGAATCAAAATGTGGGACAAAAGAGCTATAGAACTGGTTCTAGAGCAAAACTCTCCCGGGTTTTACAATCGGCTTTTCCTGGTGGCGAAAGCCTCGGGGGGCTGGAGACCAGTTCTAGATGTCAGCGCTCTGAACAAGTTCGTTCGAAAGGAGAAGTTCTCTATGGAGACTTTGGCCTCAGTCCTTGCGGCGTTACATCAAGGAGATTGGATGGTGTCGCTGGATCTCCAGGACGCCTATTTTCATGTCCCGATTCACCCTTCGTCGAAGAAGTACCTTCCGTTTCCATGACGGGGGGAAGGATCTTTCAGTTCAGGGGCCTTGTGTTTCGGCCTGTCCACAGCTCCTCAGGTCTTCACAAACCTGATGAGGAATGTGGCGAGGTTTCTTCACCTCAAAGGCGGTCAACATCTCTCTATATTTGGACGATTGGCTCATCAGGGCCAGAACAGAGAGAAGACAGTGTTTGGAGGACCTTTCTTTGACCCTAGACCTGATAAAGGCGTTGGGACTACTCGTGGAACCTCGAGAAGTCACAGCTGATTCCCAGACAGAACTTGGTCTATCTGGGGATTCAGATGGATTCTCGGGGTTTTCGAGTATTTCCTTCGCAGAGAGAATCGTGAGAGGCTTGGAAAAAGTCTCTCTCTTCTTAGGGAAAGAACGGACTTCGGCGAGGGAATGGTTAAGCCTGCTAGGCACCCTTTCCTCGCTCGAACAGTTCTTTCCTCTAGGAAGACTACATCTTCGCCCTCTTCAGTTTTTCCTAAGGAGATCTTGGAACTGGAAGACGGGACTTCTCTCCGACAGTTTTCTCCTTCCAATGGAGATGAAACCACACCTGCAATGGTGGTTGTCCCCTCTAAAGAGAACAAGGGAATTTTCTCTGGAAGTTCCGAACCCAGCCGAGTGTTGTATTCCGACGCATCGGAGAAGGGTTGGGGGAGCAACACTAGGACCGAGAGAAGTGTCAGGCACCTGGAAGGCAGCACAGGTGTCCTGGCACATAAATTGCAAAGAAACTTCTAGCAGTTCACTTGGCGTCTAAAGTTCTTCGAACCCTTTGTGACGAACAGTGTGGTCCAAGTGAATGTGGACAACACTACAGCCCTGTCCTACATTCGGAAGCAAGGAGGAACGCACTCAGTGTCGCTTTACGAGATAGCAAGAGATCTGCTAATTTGGGCCTCACAAAGAAACATACTCCCTCCTGACAAGATTTGTTCAGGGGTGGGGACGAGAAACGTCAGGGCGGACAGACTGAGCAGGAGAAGCCAGGTCCTTCACACAGAATGGACTCTTCATTCAGAGGTGTGTCAGAGTCTTGGGATCTTTGGGGCACTCCTCACGTAGATCTGTTCGCCACATTCCTTTCCAAAAGGCTGGAAGTCTTTTTGTTCAGTGGTGGAAGACCCAAAAGAGCTCTCGTGGTCGACGCCTTCCTTCTGCTGGACTGGTCTCATGTGGACGTGTACGCTTTCCCCCCTTTCAAAATCCTGGGACAAGTGTTGAGAAAGTTCGTAGCGTCCAACGGGACAAGGATGACCCTGATAGCCCCGTTTTGGCCAGCACAAGATTGGTTTGCAGAGGTGCTGGAGTGGACAGTAGACTTCCCAAGATCCCTTCAAAAAGGATGGATCTTCTCAGACAGCCACACTTCGAGAGGTTTCATCAAAACCTCCCCGCTCTCGCTCTGAACTGCCTTTCGACTATCGAAAGGCTTGTCAGAGCGAGGGGGTTTTCTCGCGAAGCTGCAAGCGCTATCGCTAGAGCACGCAGAGCTTCCACTAGACGAGTCTATCAGTCGAAGTGGGAGGTATTCAGAAGGTGGTGTAAGTCTAAGAAGTTGTCCTCCTCAGTACCTCTATAACCGAAATCGCTGATTTCCTTTTGTTCTTGAGAGAGGTCTCTCATTTGTCTGTATCGACGATCAAAGGATACAGGAGCATGTTTTCGGCAGTAGTATTAGAAACAGAGGCCTAGACATTGCTGAGAATAAAGATCTACACGACTTGATTAGATCGTTTGAAACGACAAAATCGAAGGAACTAACTCCTCCCAGCTGGAACCTGGACGTAGTTCTCAAGTTCCTTTCGTCTGACAGATTTGAGCCTCCCCACGTAGCTTCGTTCAGGGATATAACAAAGAAAATGCTTGTTTCTCCTATCTTTGGCGACAGCCAAAAAGAGTTGGCGAACTTCATGCCCTAGAAGATGAAGTCGGCTTTAACAAAGACTCAGCCTTTTGCTCGTTTAGAACTCTTTTTCTAGCGAAGAATGAAAATCCATCGAATCCATGGCCCAAGAGATTCGAGATCAAAGGCTTATCGAGTCTAGTAGGGAGAGAAACAGAGAGGTCTCTTTGCCCGGTAAGAGCCTTGAAGTTCTTCTTACAAAGAAAGAAACAAATGGGAGGCTCTAGACAAAGTCTTTGGTGTTCGATTAAGGACCCACAAGAATCATGTCTAAGAACGCATTAGCTTTCTTCATTAAGGAGCGTCATTACGGATGCTCACCAAGTTCTGTCCTGACGACTCTTTTCCGCTTTTAAGAGTAAAAGCCCATGAAGTTAGAGCAGTGGCGACGTCTCTCTCTTTTCTTTAGAAGAATATGTCATTAAAGAAAATCATTGACACGACATATTGGAGGTGCAATTCAGTTTTTTGCATCTCACTATCTTAAAGACGTTCGCGTGACCTACGAGAAATGTTTTTCTCTGGGACCTTTTGTATCGGCGGATACAATACTGGGTACGGGAGCAAACACCAATCCTTAAATTTGTACATACCTTCTACTAGATATGTTCTAGATTTCTGCTGACAAAGAGGGCTCGGTGCTGCACTGGCGGCCAGTCACTGTTGTTCAGTAAGGAACTCTTGTGATATCTTTTAGGGGAGTATTAAAAAATTTTTTTTTGAGAATTTTTGTATGAATGAGTTTTTCTTTTCGAGTTATGGGTTGTTTGTTATGAGTTCGGGGATAACTCAGAACAATTCTATATACTAACATGGTGGTTAGGATCAGGTGGTCGGGATTGGTTATGCTCCTTCACAAGGTGTGTTGTCATAGAAGTGGTCCAGTACCCATTGACAAAGTCCTTTTAGGCTCTGCCGAGGTAAGCGGTTCTTATACCCCATCGACAGACCCACAAGAACTCTAGCCCATAGATCTAATATCTCGCTAAAGTCTTGAGGTGATGCAGACTACCGGGCTACAGCCACGAAGTCTACCACCTATCAGGTAGGAACCAAGGTTTTTTCTTTTATACCTACAACATATGTTGTTTACCTGTCTATTCCATATAGCTGTCTCTGACCCTCCACCAAAGGGTGCCAATCAGCTATGTATATATCTGACAGGTAAGTTCATGTATGAAAATGATATTGTTATAATACAATAAAGTTTCATACATACTTACCTGGCAGATATATCGATTAATGGCCCACCCAGCCTCCCCGCAGGAGACAGGTGGAAGAGAGAAAATATGATAGAAAACGGGAATGGTTCCTAGTCCTGCCGCCAGGGCAGGCAGGTAGATCACCTGACCTACCGGTAGCGAGTGGCGCGAAATTTGAATTTCTGTCGGGGACGACGGGGTCTTAGCTATGTATATATCTGCCAGGTAAGTATGTATGAAAACTTTATTGTATTATAACAATATCATTTTCCTTCTCAGTTAGTGAGGGATATTTCCACACGCTTACTGAGAAGGCAACACAAGATTTGCTGGTACAATCGGCTAAGAAGCCTAGACCAGCTGCTCCTGTCGCGAAGAGGGAGCCAAGAACTGCCCAACAGCCCTTTCGAGGTAGAACTTCTAGCCGAGCCCCAAGGAAGAGAGGAGGGGAGAAAAGAGGAAGATCTTCTATCAGAGTCCCGAGAAAGAATCTAAATGAGGTTCCAGTCCTCCAAGCACCAGTAGGGGCCAGACTTCTGAGATTTTCAGAAGCATGGGCTTCAAGGAAAGCGGATTCTTGGTCCCTACAAGTTCTCAAGAAAGGATACCATCATCCCCTTCAGGAACAGACCTCCATTGACGACGACACGAGGGAGCTGTCAGCGAGATACAAAGACCCTGTAAAAAGAGATGCCCTTCTCGGGTGGTACAGCAGATGTTGGAGAAGGAGGCCATCGAGAGTACAGGATCCGCACTCTGCGGGGCTTTTACAATCGCCTCTTTTGGTGCCAAAAGCCTCGGGAGGGTGGAGGCCGGTCCTGGACGTAAGTGCATTGAACCGCTTCGTGGAGAAGACGAAGTTCTCCATGCAGACATCCAATTCGGTCCTCTCTGCTCGTCCAGGAGATTGGATGGTCTCCCTCGACCTCAAGATGCTTACTTTCACGTCCCCCTGCATCATTCGTCAAAGAAATACCTTCGGTCATGGTGCAGGAAGGATTTATTCAGTTCAGGGCTTTGTGCCTCGGCCTCTCGACAAGCTCCTCAGGTGTTTATGGCGTTGATGAGGAACGTAGCAAGATGGCTACATCTGAAGGGGGGTGAGGATATCGCTTTACTTAGACGACGGCTTATAAGAGCACAGTCAAAACAACAGTGTTTGGAGGACTTGGAGATAACTGCAATTAGTCAGATCTCTCGGATTGCTCGTGAACCTCGGGAAATCTCACACGATCCCCAGCCAGACCATCGTCTATCTAAGGATTTGGATGGATTCTCGGGGTTTTCGAGCATATCCATCCCAAGAAAGGATTACGAAAGGGGTGGAAAAGATCTCTGTCTTCCTAGAGAAAGAACGAAGCTCAGCGAGGGAATGGCTCAGTCTTCTGGGCACCCTTTCGTCGCTAGAGCAGTTCGTTTCTCTGGGGAGGCTGAATATGAGACCTTGCAGTACCATCTAAGAAGAAATTGGAACAGGAAGAAGGGAGATCTTATGGATACCTTTCCCATAGAGGAGAGCATCAAACACCACTTGCGATGGTGGTTAGAACCGCTAAGAAGGAACGAAGGAGTGTCCTTGTCTCTTCAGAACCCTCACCTAGTGTTGTTCTCCGACGCGTCGGACACGGGATGGGGAGCAACACTAGGGACGAAGGAGGTGTCAGGCATCTGGACGGAAGAACAGAAGACCTGGCACATAAACGCAAAAGAAACTCATAGCCGTACACTTTGGCACTGAGCACTTTCGAGAACGAAGTCAGAGGCGAGGTGGTCCAGGTCAACTCGGACAACACCACGGCTCTGGCATATATCAGAAAACAAGGGGGACACACTCTTTCTCCCTTTATGAGCGGGCAGGGATCTGTTGATCTGGACGGAGGAAAGAGGGAATAACGGCTCCTGACGAGGTTCGTTCAAGGAGGGAGAAACATAAGAGCTGGAGGAGAGGGGTGGTGTTAGGTGGAAGATAAAGAACCTTGATAAAAGAATACTCCGCCAGGATATCTTCCTCTAGGCCAGGAGGGTGAGCAGGGGCATTGTCCAACACCAGCAGATATTTCATAGGGAGGCGCTTCTCTTCCAAGAATTTCTTCACTGTCGGGCTGAAACACACTCGGTGAAACAAAAGTCTCGTTACCCATTAGGCATTAGGCCTCCACATCACTGGAAGCTTCTCCTTTAGCACTTTGTGGGCCTTGAAGGCTCGAGGAGTCTCGGAATGATACACAAGTAGGGGCTCCACCTTGGAATCCCCACTGGCGTTCGAAAAAAGTGCGAGCTTAAGCCTGTCTTTCATAGGCTTATGCCCGGTAGCTTCTCTTCCTCTGTGATGTACGTCCGACGAGGCATTTTTTTCAAAAAAAGGCCAGTCTTTCGAGTCCGAGCTAGCAGCCTCCCCATGCCGCACCACTGAATGGATGACAGTCCGTTACCGGAATTTTTCAAACCACCCACGAGAAGCCTTGAAGTCTGGGGTTGGCGTTGATGTCCCTTCTCCTCCGTCGTCTTCGGCCTGGGCAATCAAATCGCCGAAAATAGTGTTGGCCTTGTGGCAGATTGCCGTTTCGGTTATTGTATCGCCAGCGATTTCTTTGTCTTTTATCCATACAAGAAGCAGCCTCTCGTTCTCATCGTGCATTTGGCTCCTCTTGTTGGACAAAATAGTCACGCCCTTGGAAGGTGTAGCTGCTTTGGTGGCTTCCCTCTGCTTAAGTATGGTTCCTATCGTTGAGGGATTTCAGCCGTATTCCTTAGCGATCACACTCAACCGCATGCCAGCGTCATACTTCTTGATAATCTCCATCTTTGTCCCTATAGAAAGCATCCTCTTCTTTCTGTGAACTTCAGCAACTTTCTTGGGACCCATGACTATACGTACGTAATTAAGTTATGTACTAAAGTTCTCACACAACACGATAAAGTACAAAGCGAAATCACTGACATGAATTTACGTTAACAAACGAAATCGTATATGAATGAACGAATTCAGCGTGCTTACAATAATGATGTTGCTACCGAGTGGCCGAAGAACACCTTTATGTAGAGCACGATATGAGAGATGCTGACCAATAGGAGAGCAGGATCTTACAGTGGTGACTAGCATCAGGAAACCAATGGAGAGCAGGAGGATGGTGACAATCTACTCAGTTGGCGACGCGTGAGTTTTAAAATTGTTCTCAGTGGTCCGGGCGAATCTCGGGACTTTACAGTAACACCCTTTCATAACCTGAATTATTTTCGTATGTAGAGGCAAAAAAATCTTCATTTTTGCTTTCGTAACTTGAATTTTTCGTAAGTTGGGACTTCGTATGTCAAGGTTCCACTGTACTTTTTATTATAGTGTTTTTAAAATGGATTGCTTTGGGGCAGTTGTCGTTGAGAAATGCCAAATGCACTAAAGATGTAAAAACGGTGTTATATACAAAGACAGTTTCCATGATAGCCTTTACCTACTGAACAAATTTCATTTTTGGTAGATTATAGTAGGCTAGGGTTTCAAACAAGATTAACTTATCTATTTGTGTAACAATCCATAACATCATCCCTCTTATAATTGCCACCACTTACCAAAGGACTGTCTTGAACAATATCGAGTGTGAGGTAAACAAATGAATCTGGAAATAGCTGTTTTGCAATTTTGAGGACTTTAACATTAAGTATGTTAGTTTACCTTTGTATACTGTTTTTATTTTACTAAAAATAAAATAATTCCAGTAATATATTTGTTTGTTTCCTTTAGCAACTACAAAATGAGTTTCCTAGTTCTTTTGGTAGTAGGCTCAGTCAGCTGTTCCTGAGAATGTAAAGATTAGCTTAACCTACTTGAATGGATATAGCAGATTATGTATGTTTCTTTTTTTATATATATATTATGATGATGATATAACACAATAATACTGTATGAATAGATTCAGTAAGTAATATATTAGCTTCATTACCATTACCTATGTCTTGAATGCAACTGTAATCTGTAATAGCCTGTTTGACTTATGCAAATGAATACTGTAAGTGTAACACCCAGCCTAAGCCAATAGTTCACACACACATTTTGTAATTCATGTATGGTAATACAATTTGGTAACAACTGATGATAATTGCTATGTAAAGATACATTAATGGTCATAAAACCATGATAGGCTGTGGGCAAACATAGGTAGGCTACCTACTTAATGAATTGTGTGTTGTTTACAAGAGAGAAAAATAGAGATTGTTTTTCTTTTTTCAAGTCTATTTACACATGTTTTGTTACAAATATGTTGGAAAAGGGTAAATAATTCTTTTTGCATAAAGTTTGAGCTTAATGTGTGATGGTTGTTGTTTATAAGCTTGCTTTGTATTTATGGTTATATGTGGTACTGAGTTGCAGTATACACCTTTACAGTTTTTTACTTGTGCTAATCTGGGTTTCGCAATTATCTTGTAGGGCCCTTGGCTCTATTAATCTGGTAATCAGAGATTTCTCTGACTAAAAGAAATACTACTGTGAATGAAACCATTTTGAATTAGTATGGATATGTGATGTTTACTGTAGCTTATATCATTCTGAAAAAAAATATAATAACTTTAAAAAAGTGATTATTGACAGTTCCATTGATTTGATATTTTCAGATGGTTGCAGCCTCAAGGTTCACGATTCTACTCTTATTTTACGCCCTTCTACATATCAGTCACTGGTGGCTTGTCGCTGTAAGTATGATGAAATTTTCAAGTGGCAAAAAATGGTTGATTTTTATGATTAAAAAAAAATTAGTTAAAATTATTTGAGAAAAAGAACAAAACATAAACAGCTATGAAGTATGGTGGAAGTCAGTCAAAATACCAAACTGATTGGATACTGTAGATTTCATATAATCTTACCATGAAGATGATTGAAGTGTATTGGTAATATGTTTTGACTGGGGGCATTTTAGTCTGAATCAGAATCTCCAAATTCTGTTGGTATGTAATTGAGTTAACAGTGATGTTTCAATCTCATTGGGTGTGGAGGTGGTAGGCTGAGTTAGAATTACCTCTTTTTAACCACAAATCTTAGGATTTCAGAGCATGTGCTCACACACTGGAACAAGTTGCAATCACTTAAAAAGATATTTGTGTAAGGAATATTTTTTTTTTCAATATTCCTTAACTAGGATTTCCAATTCTGTAGTATATATACTGTGCAATTACTTTTATTTTAACCACAGATCACTTTTAAAGAATAGCTGGTTTTATATGTTTGATCAAAAATGATTTGAAGTAGTGTCATTGCCTATGCTAAAGTACAGTTATACAGTAATACATATATGGATGCAAATAGTACACTTGTTTTAACCAGACATCACAGAATTTCTGAGCATATTGTTGCCAGGTTAACAAAGATTGTCACTTTCATATTTGAAAACTTAATTTTTAACCCTTAATGGACAGACCCCTTCATATGAATAGCCATAACCGGCTTTGGGTGGTGGATGGACCCACTCTTGGTGAGCATCAATACATATGAAAGGGCTGTTGCCTTGTATAATAAGGCGCCTTATGAGGTTATATTAGACTTGCGATAATCTTACGCTAAGTCGGTTGGTTATGCACTTCCATACTCATTGGAGTGTCTTGGGGTTTGATGATAACTTACGAAGTAAGTATCTTCTTTCGTTATGACGACGATGTGTTAAACTCATGATGATATCTTCTTTCTGATGTGAGGTATCTAGTAGAAAACACAAAGTATAAAAAATACATCTATTCTTCTGAGATTACATGATGAATATCAGATAGGATTGTACAGGTCTGCCAATGATGATGGCTAATTCAAATCTACATGATGAAGCTTAGATACAGATGTGCAGTTCTTCTAATGACAATGGCTTGATCGCTTCTGCCAATGATGATTGCTAATTCAACTCTGCCTACTATCTCGTTTACAAATCATTAAGGAAGCAGACAGTAGCTCGAACATACGAACATACACACAGATGACATAGTTACAAATCACGTAGGCCGTTTGAATTATAGGTCGCGGTAGTTGTCTCAAGCAGGAAGCTTGGACTAATGTTTTCAAAACAAATGAATGACTACAGGTGACGGCATGTCATCTTAGCCTACTTTATTGTATACGTCATCTTAGCATACTTTATCGTCTCTGGTCTGATCACATTCCTGCAAGCAATCTGGTTGGCTTTATTTTAGTTTTAGTTTTTTATATATATGGAATAACAATTCCTTATTTTTATTTTTCTATGTAATCACCCCTTACATAAAAGCGGCGGTCAGCTACAAAACAACCACTGAATATTACTCAAGCTTGACTTGCATTTGACTTATAAGATATTCGCATAGATATATATTTTCACTTCTAGACTTCCTGACTTTAAAATCTCGGTTATTATTTTATTTATTTATATATAGATATATATATATATATATATATATATATATATTATATATACAGGCAGTCCCCGGGTTACGACGGGGGTTCCGTTCTTGAGACGCGTCGTAAGCCGAAAAATCGTCGTAAGCCGGAACGACGCTTGGAATAGTCTTAAACTAATAAAAAGTTATAAAACCTTACTTGTAATCCTTTGGTTACACTACTGTTGTTTCCTGTAGTTTTATGTACAACCTGGAGTTATTTTCATAAAGAATGCTGGTTCTTGAAGGTAAAAACTATTGTAATCCTCTGGTGACACTACATTTCTTGAAGTTTTATGTACAACCTGGAGTGATTTTGCAAATCTTGAGGGCTACAAGAAACAGCTGATTACTATTTACGTATCATATAGACTAATTAAAGTAAATGTATCTTTAAATAGGCTTATATATTAGTATCAACAAAACATTTCTGCCATGAGTCAGAGGCCGTTTAATGAAACGAACACCTTCTCTGTCCTATCTGTTCAGAAAATAAACGTTACGTCAATCCCCGAGACCATTGTTGCCAAACGTCTTCTCTCTCTCTCTCTCTCTCTCTCTCTCTCTCTCTCTCTCTCTCTCTCTCTCTCTGATCAAATTACATTGGAAACTGACATACGATTGCCCCTAATATACGAATGTTTTGAGATATCAGAAAATTTGCGAAATACAAGCTTTGATATACAACGAAATATTTGAGATACGATTTTGCGATGAGTGTTAGTTGTATAGGCGACCGATAAATGGCGTTCAGTCTGTTTGTTTGTTGGTGCTGCAGTTAACACGTCGTTGTTTAGTTCGTTGTATTTGCGCCTATTTTTCGTGTTATTTTGTCTATTTTATTATTAACCATGGGTCTCAAAGCTAAAGACAAAGCAGGTGATAAGAAAAAACCCAAGAAAATGATTTCGATGGAAGCAAAAACATGAAAATTATAGCAAAGCATGAACGTGGCGTCGTATCGTCGATTTGGCAAACGAGTATGGTCGAAATCCTTCTACAATATCCACGATCATCAAGCAGAAAGGAGCTATAAAAACCCCCGAGACCATCGTTGCCAAAGCGTCTCTCTCTCTCTCTCTCGCTCTCTCTCTCTCTCTCTCTCTCTCTCTCTCTCTCTGATCAAATTACGTACTGGATAATGTCTCTCTTTGGATACTTCGATTTTGCCAAATATTGAGGGCTACAAGAACAGTTGATTACTATTTACGTATCATATAGACTAATTAAAGTAAACGTATCTTTAAATAGGCTTATATTATTAGTAGTCAACAACAACATTTACTGGCATGAGTCAGAGGTCCGTTTAACGAAACGAACACTTCTCTGTCGTTAACTCGGAGCGTCGGAAGAGCCTCTCTCTCTCTCTCTCTCTCTCTCTCTCTCTCTCTCTCTCTCTCTCTGATCAAATTACTGGATAATGTCTCTCTTTGGATACTTGGAATTTGCGTTGTAATCTAACCAGAAAACTTGTTTTTCGTTTTGTTTATTATTACTGGCAAACAAGCAATGATTTTTTCATTATTTGCGCTTTTGGGACTGTTATATGTAAACTAGTATGTATTCAATTCGCTCGGAAACTAGTTCCGCATATGAGGCGTCACTAAAAAACATAGAAAAATACAACATAAAAAGTGTCGAAAATCATCATAATCTCAAAATTTTTGTTGTAATCTAACCAGAAACTTATTTTTATTAATATACTGTGCTAAACTATAAAGGATTTTTATCATAGTATGCGTTTTTTAAAAGCGGTCGTTAACTCGGAGCGTCGGAAGCGTCAGCGTCGTAACCTCGGAACAAGCGTCGTAACCAGGACGGATTTTTCCATTGAATATTTAAGAAAAAAGCGTCGTAACCTTGGAACGTCGTAAGCCGGAACCGTCGTAACCCGGGGACCGCCTGTATGTATATATATATATATATATATATATATATATATATATATATATATATATATATATATATATATATACATATACATATACATATACATATATACATATACATATACATACATATACATATACATATACATATAGATATATATATATATATATATATATATATATATATATATATATATATATATATATATATATATATATATATATATATATATATATATATATATACACACACACACACAGTGGTACCTCGAGATACGAAATTAATCTGTTCCGAGGCGGCCTTCGTATAATGAGTTTTTCGTATCTTGGAACAGATTTTACATGTAAAATGGCTAATCCGTTCCAAGCCCTCCAAAAACACCCCACCCCATTAAATTCATAATAAAGCTAAATTGACCTATAAACAATGAAATACTACAACAATTTGGACCATTCAATACCTAAATTAAGAATAAAAATCGAAAACCTGTAAATAAAGTGTAATATTAGTGTACAAGAAATGTTATTACTGTAACGTAAAATGTGGAAGCTTACCTTTCGAGTGAGGCTATCTCCGATAGTGGCGGCAGAGGAGGAGGAGGACAAACGGCAGATAACGTACGTACGTACGTACACTTAACTTTACGAAAACACACACAAAAAATTTAAGGAAAACCATAAAACTAAAATTTACGAAACACCTTAACAAAACTGTAACACTTAACTTACAAAAATCTAGAAATTATGTAAAAAAAAAATTTTTTCTTGTTTTTTATTTTTAACTTTTTTTTTTTTACTTTTACGTAGGCCTTTTTTTTTTTTTTTTTTTTTTTTTTTTTTTTTTTTACAGAATTTCAACTTCATCACCGCTTTCAACGTTCTGTTTTTCATCACTTGGTTCTTCCTTTTGCTTTCAACTTTCTGTTTTTTTATCACTTGGTTCTTCCTTTTTGCTTACTCCTGCTAATGCTGAAGGCCTCTTTAAAAAATAACGATCCAAGGAAGATTGCTTCTGCCTACTTTTCACAATGTTCCTGAAACGACTCAAGCAAACGTCATCGAACTGCGCAAGCATACGACCTGTGTGAGCCTTTTCGGGGTGTCTTTTTTCGATAAACAATTGCACTTTATGAAAAGCGCCTAGAATATCCTTAATTTCTACCGTTATCATAGGCTGCTCCTCCTCTTCCTCGCCGCTGCTAGAGAACTCCTCTTGAACGACATTAAGTTGCATGGCCTCCAACTCCTTCAGGTCATCCGTCGTAAGCTGCTCTTGGTGCTCTCGAGAAGGTCGTTGATGTCGTCCTAGTCGACGACCAGCCCCATGGACTTGCCGAGTGCAACGATCTCGTCAAGATCTGGTTCCAAAACAGTTTCGGGATCATTAACTGTTTCGACTGCAGTACCAGCTTCGCCCACGTCAAATCCCTCGAAGTCTCTGGCGGATACGGCATCAGGCCAGAGTTTCCTCCACGAGGAATTCAAGGTTCGCCTCGAAACCTCCTGCCAAGCTAGGTCAATGAGTCGGATGCAAATGATGATGTCGAAATGCTCCTTCCAAAATTGACGCAAGGTGAGGTTTGTGGTATCGGTGATGTCGAAACATCTCTTGAAAAGATGTTTCGTGTACAGCTTCTAAAGTTCGCTATCACTTGCTGGTCCATGGGCTGGAGGAGAGGGGTGGTGTTGGGCGGAAGAAAAAGAATCTTAACGAAGGAATACTCCGCTAGGATCTTCCTCGAGGCCAGGAGGGGGGGGTGGGGAGGGGCATTGTCCAACACCAGCAGACATTTCAGGGGGAGGCGCTTCTCTTGCAAACAACTCTTCACAGTCGGGCCGAAACCCAGATTTACCACTCCGTGAACAAAAGCCTTGTTACCCAGGCTTTTGCATTAGCCCTCCACATCACTGGAAGCTTCTCCTTCAACACTTTGTGGACCTTGAAGGCTCGAGGAGTCTCTGAGTGATACACCAGTAGGGGCTTCACCTTGCAATCCCCACTGGCGTTCGAACAAAGTGCGAGCGTAAGCCTGTCTTTCATAGGCTTATGCCCGGGTAGCTTCTTCTCTTCCTCCGTGATGTATGTCCGACGAGGCATTTTTTCCAAAAAAAGGCCAGTCCTCATCACAGTTGAAGACTTGCTGAGAACTGTAGCCTTCCTTGGTCATCATCTCGTCGAACGTCTTTTTAAAGGCTTCGGCCGCTTTCGTGTCCGAGCTGGCAGCCTCCCCATGACGCACCACCGAATGGATGCCAGTCCGTTTACGAAATTCCTCGAACCAGCCATGCGAAGCTTTGAACTCTGGGGTTGGCGTTGAAGTCCCTTCCCCTCCCTCGTCTTCCGCCTGCGCAATCAAAATCGCCGAAAATAGCACTGGCCTTGTGAGCGATTGCTGTCTCCGTTACTGTATCGCCAGCGATTTCTTTGTCTTTTATCCAGATGAGGAGCAGCCGTTCCTCTCGTCGTGCACATGGCTCCTCTTGCTGGACAAAATAGTGATGTCCTTCGACGGTGTAGTTGCTTTGATGGCATCCTTCTGTTTAAGGATGGTGCCTATTGTCGGACGGATTACGGCCGTATTCCTTTGCGATCACACTCAATCGCATACCAGCTTCGTACTCTTTATGATCTCCATCTTTGTCTCCAAAGAGAGCATGCGCTTCTTTCCGTGAATTTCAACTTTCTTGGGACCCATGGACTATGTTAATTTACGTAAAGTTACACAATATACAGTCTTCGCACAACACGATAATATGTACTGCAACGAAATCACTAACGAATTTACGTTACTAAACGAAATCGTTGGAGCGAACGAATGCCGATTGCGTACGGTAAAGTTTCGGGTGCGGAGTGGCCGAGCTAAGGGACGCCAGCGTCGTACGTATAGAAGATGCATGATGGGAGGGATGCTGTCCAAGTCAGAGAGAAGGATCTCATGGCTTGGCTAGCATCAGGAACCAATGGGAGAGCAAGAGGATGGTGGCGAGTCTACTAGCACTAAGATGGCGGCGTGCGGCGCGAGTTTCAAAATTGTTATCGGGCGATCTCGGACTTTCAGAAACCTTTCGTATCTTGAAAACTTTTCATATGTAGAGCAGTAAAATTTTTGCGCATTGGCTTTCGTAACTTGATTTTTCGTAAGTGAGCCTTTCGTATCTCGAGGTACTACTGTATAATATATATATAATTTTTTTTTTCATTGACTACGAATATAAAACTACTGGGACAGACAATATGCTAGTAGGTTTTGATATGTGTTTGAACTTTTAGCTTATTTGTCATTAATATCCCTAGAATACTGAATGGCCTACTAAACTAAAGCGTTAAGTTTGAGTTCAAATCTTTACGCACATGTATTTGGATATTTTCATACATTCAACTTACCTGTCAGATATATACATAGCTATCAACCCCGTCGTCCCGACAGAAATTCAAAATTTCGCGGCACTCGCTACAGGTAGGTCAGGTGATCTACCGCCCTGCTCTGGGTGGCAGGACTAGGAAACCATTCCCGTTTTCTAATCAGATTCTCTCTGTCGCCGGTAGTATCAACATTGTTGTTACTTCCTCCTGACTGGAATTCTTTTTTCACAACGCTTTGATCATCTTTCGACTGATTTTGGTGACGTACTTGGATCGTTGTTTGGCATTCGCTATCGTGGACTGTTTTTTGGACTTCGCTTTGGATTTCGTGAATATGTCTGATTCTAGTGTTAGCTTCAGAGTGTGTGTGAATGAGGGCTGTAAGGTGAGGATTCCGAAAGCTTCGGTAGATCCTCACATACATGCAGTGGTTGGTAGAAGGGTTGAATGCTCAATTGAGAATACGTGTAAACGAGTGTGAGAGATTGAGTGCGCAAGAATGGAAGAATCTGACTTCTTACTTGAAGAAGTTAGAGAAAGATAGAGAGAGGAAGGCGGCTTACAAAAGCCGGAAAATGTCTAGTAGTTCTGTAGCTTCTTCTTCTCTCATAATTATGCCCATTCTATTTGCAGCCCGTTCACAAGTTAATCCCTCTGATTCCGCCTCAGAAATAGCGGAACTCAGAGCTTCCCTTAAAAAATGCAAGAAAAAATGGAAGCATTGGAAGGTAAGAGAAGTGAATGTGGTTTCTCGAGTGATGTTAGTGTCCCCAGTGTAGTGGAGGGGGCGTCTGGTCGTCTCTGCGACGCTCCCAGGCCTAGACCTCTTCCAAGCTCCCTGGCCCAGAGGAGAAGGAAAGTCGAAAGCCTTACGGGGGTCGTGGAGAATCCCCAACGATCAGGCGTCCCTTCGGCAGAATCTTATACATCTCAGACTGCCAGGGACAGCTATAGGAAAAGCGTCCTTGTGAGTGCTTTTCATCATCTAGTTCGCCTTCTCCGAGAAGAGGATGGAAGGAATCGAAGCTTTCACGTCCGCTGAAAAGGAATTGGAAAGAACCTGAGCTCAATTCTAGCCCCGAGCGCTTCTCTGAAGAGGATGCGCCTTCGGTAATCAAGAAAGCTAGAAAGGAGTTAGATCCTTGGAATGGAAAAGACTCTCGAGCGCCTTCCAGATCTCCTTCTCCTGATTCGAATGAGCCTTCGACCAGGAAAATTTTGATGAATGTACAGGAGCAATTAGCGTCTTTGGTAGGAGTACTTTCAAAAGAGCCTACTCGTAAAAACAAGGATGACAGGCTTCCGATTAAGAGATCCAAATACCGATCTCCTGTCGGGCGCGACGAACCCTCCAGGAGTTGTTGCACAAGCGGCCATCTCTGGGGGGAGCGTGCGTTAGGCAGGCGAGACGTGGGAAAGGAAGTAACTCCTGCCAAGCGTCAGGCGCCAACTAGGAGCCAGGCGCCAAGTAGGCGCAAAGAGCCTGACTTTACTGTAGATCGTTCTAGGCCCAGATCTTCATCCAAGCAACAAGAGCCAACTGGAGAAGAGAGAACTCCTGATAGGAGTATAGCGCCCGGCCGTAAGCGCAAATCTACTTGACATTTGAAAGGCGCATTCCATGAGCGATACTCCTACCAAGCCACAGGAGTATTCGGAACTAGATGCGCCTTCCATAGGTCAGGAGTATTCGGGAAGAGATACTCCTGCCAGGCGCCTTGAGTACTCTGACCTCGATACTCCTCCCAGGCGCCAGGAGTATTCTAGACTTTTTACTCCTACCAGGCGCCAGGAGTATTCGAAGCGCGATGCGCCTACCAAGCGCCAGGAGTATTCTGAGCTTAATACTCCTAACAGGCGCCCAGGAGTAATTTGGAGCGAGATGCGCCTACCAGACGGCAGGAGTATTCGAAGAGTGTAACGACTGTCAGGGCGCAGGAGTATTCCAGAGGAGGTACTCCTACCAGGCCTCAGGAGTATTCTCAGCGAGATACTCCTGCTAAACGCCAGGCGCATTCTCCTCATGAAGAGCTTGACATCCGACAGGAGTCTAACAGGCGTAAAGCAGTGATACGTGACTCGCCTAATGATAAACGTAAGGAGAGAGTTACTCCTAGCCCCTCTCCTAATAGAAGTGCTTCTTCTTCGGAAAGGAAGAAATCAAGAGAGGAGACAGAGGAGGGAAGGGAGCCTTCTCCTTCCGATCCTATTAATTTAGATGACGTCCTCGGAGGACGAAGTTACTAACAGAGAAGGGCTTTCGAATTACAAAGTTCTTTCTGCTCTTCTCTTAGAAGAATATGGAGATGCATTGACTCCAGCCGCTCCTCCTTCTCCTCGCTCTCTGTTTTCAAGTACGAAGGCACACAAGTCTTCATCTTTCCTGAAAATGAAGCCGGCCATATCCATGAAAAGGGCCTTACAATCTCTTGACTCCTGGATCAAGACTAAGAAGGAGTTAGGAAGGACGATCTTTTGCATGCCTCCCGCTAAACTAAGGGGTAGGAGAGGCATATGGTACGAAACGGGGAGAAAAATATCGGATTGTCTCTGCCCGTTTCAGCTGAATTGGACTTCTCCAGTCTCGTAGACTCGTCGAGGAGACAGCCTTAAATTCAGCGAAAGCAAACAAATGGGGTCTTTCGGAAATGGACCATCTCCTCAAGGGACTTTTTCATACCTTAGAAGTATTGTTAACTTCCTAGATTGGTCCCTTGGGGTTATTGCTAAGAAGTCCCATGAAAAAGAACAACTAAGCCCTGAAACCTTGCATAGCATCCTTACATGCATCGATAAGGCGGTTCAAGATGGATCGGCGGAAGTGTGCTCCCTCTTCGGTGCGGGAATACTAAAGAAGAGAGCGGTTCATAGTGCCTTTCTCACTAAGGCCGTCTCGCCTTCGCAGAGATCCGCTTTGCTGTATGCGCCTCTCTCTGAACATTTATTTCCTTCGCAGTTGGTGAGAGACATTGCCCATTCACTAACTGAGAAAGCCACTCAAGATCTTTTAAGGCAATCCTCAAGGAAAAATAGACCTGTGGCTAGTGAGGAAAAGAAAGCCTCTAGGCCAGCTCAACAACAGCAGCCCTTTCGAGGAGGCCCTCAGGCTAGATCCATCGTCAGAAGAAAGTCAACGGAAAAAAGGGGAAGATCTGCCTTCCGTCCCTTTAAGAAGGGAAAATGAGAAATCTTTCCTCCAAGACACCTGTAGGAGCCAGGTTACAATTCTTTGCGGGAGCATGGGTAAGACATAGGATCTGATCCTTGGTCGATGTCAATAATCAAGAAGGGTTATTATATCCCATTCAAGGACAGGCCCCCCTTGACAACATCACCGAGGGAACTGTCAGCCAGATACAGGGACCCTGTTCTGATGGATACTCTTTGTCAAATGGTGGAACAGATGTGGGACAAAAGAGCAATAGAGCTGGTATTGGATCAAAGCTCCCCGGGTTTTACAATCGCTTGTTTCTCGTAGCGAAAGCCTCGGGGGAATGGAAACCGGTACGGGATGTAAGTTCGCTGAACAAATTCGTACTACAACAGAAGTTCAGCATGGAAACGTCTGCCTCAGTACTTGCAGCTCTCCGTCAAGGAGATTGGATGGCGTCCCTAGATCTTCAAGACGCATATTTCCATGTCCCGATTCACCATTCGTCGAGGAAGTACCTTCGTTTCATGTTCGAGGGAAGGATCTATCAGTTCAGGGGCCTGTGTTTCGCCTTTCTACGGCTCCCCAAGTCTTTACAGACTTGATGAAAAATGTGTCAAAAACACCTTCACATGAAAGGGATAACGTCTCCCTATACCTGGACGACTGGCTCATCAGGGCCAGGTCTCAAAAGCAGTGTCTGGAGGACCTGTCACAATCCTGGAATTGACAAAGACATTAGGCATTAATCGTGAACCTCGAGAAATCTCAGATGGTCCCCAGCCAGAACGTAGTCTATCTGGGGATTCAGATGGATTCTCGGGGTTTTCGAGTATTTCCTTCTCAAGAGAGAGTAAGGAAAGGCTGTGCCACAGTATTGAGCTTCTTAGAGAAAGAGCGTACTTCAGCGAGGGAATGGTTGAGCCTTCTGGGGACCCTTCCTCGCTCGAACAGTTTCTTTCCTCTAGGAAGACTACATCTCCGTCCGCTTCAGTTCTTCCTGAGAAGCAGTTGGAGTTGGAAGACAGGACAGCTCTCGGACATGTTTCCAATCTCATTAGAAGTAAAGCAACAATTAAGGTGGTGGTTGACCCCCTTAGAAGAAAACAAAGGAGTATCCTTTAGAAGTTCGGAACCCAAAACCTGACATTGTTCTCAGACGCGTCGGAGACAGGTTGGGGTGCGACTTTAGGGTCCAAGGAAGTGTCAGGCACCTGGTCGAAGAGCAGGTGTAATGGCACATAAATTGCAAGGAGCTCTTTGCGATTCACCTCGCGCTAAGGAGCTTCGAGCAGATAGTCAGAGACAAAGTAATACAGATAAACTCCGACAATACGACCGCTCTGGCTTATGTCAAGAAACAAGGAGGAACTCACTCTCTCGCCCTATACGAACTGGCAAGAGATCTGCTGATTTGGGCAAATCAAAGGAACGTGTTCTTCTAAAGAGATTTGTTCAAGGGAGAGGAACGTGAGAGCGGACAGACTGAGCAGAGGTTCCAGGTCCTTCCTACAGAATGGACCCTCCACTCGGAAGTCTGTCAGAACCTTTGGTATCTTTGGGCGAAACCGCAGATAGATCTATTCGCCACGTTTCTCTCCAAAAGGATAGATACATTTTGCGCCCTGGTAGAAGATCCCAGGGCTTATGCAATAGACGCCTTCTCCTGGACTGGTCAGGGCTAGACGTGTACGCTTTTCCCCCATTCAAGATTCTGGGGGAAGTATTCAGAAAGTTTGTGCCTCGAAGGAACCAGAATGACTCTGATAGCCCCATATTGGCCATCCCGAATTTGGTTCACGGAGGTGATGGAGTGGACAGTGGACTTCCCCAATATCTCTTCAAACAGGATAGATCGCTCAAACAACCCCCACCCCTTTCGAGAGGGTACCATCAAAATCTACCCGCTCTTGCTCTGACTGCCTTTGCGACTATCGAAAGACTTGTCAGAGCGAGAGGGTTTTCTCGCAAGGCGGCAAGCGCAATTGCTAGAGCCCGCAGATCATCTACTAGGCGAGTGTACCAATCGAAGTGGGAAGTTTCAGAAACTGGTGCAGGTCGAAGAAGCTGTCCTCTTCCAATACCTCTGTAACCGAAATTGCGGATTTCCTTCTTTTCCTGAGGGAAAAGTCACATCTTTCTGTACCAACTATTAAAGGATACAGAAGTATGCTTTCGTCAGTCTTTAGAAACAGGGGCTTAGACTTGACGAATAATAAAGATTTGCACGATCTCATCCGCTCCTTTGAAGCGTCGAAGTCAGTAGAGCCTAGGATTCCGAGCTGGAACTTAGATGTGGTTCTGAATTTCTGTCCTCGGAAAAGTTTCGAACACCTCATACGGCTTCATTCCGGGATATCACTAGAAAGTGTATATTTCTGCTATCTCTGGCTACGGCTAAAAGGGTCAGCGAGTTGCACGCCCTTGAGTCACGAGTTGGCTTCAAAGAAGATTCTGCGATTTGTTCATTCCAGACTCTTTTTCTTGCCAAACGAGAACCCTTCGAATCCCTGGCTAGGAGTTTCGAGGTAAAGGACTTACTAGCCTAGTAGGGCAGAGAAATAGAAAGATCACTTTGTCCAGTTAGAGCACTGAAATTCTATCTGGACAGAAAGAAGCGGTTGGGAGGCCTCACAACATGGTCTATGGTGCTCGGCGGTGAAAGACCCCAAGAGATCTATGTCTAAAAATGCTTTGGCCTTCTTTGTTAGAAGTGTAATTACCGAGGCTCATAAGAACTGCCCAGGATGACTTTTAATCTATTAAGAGTAAGAGCTCATGAGGTAAGGGGCAATCGCGACATCAATTGCGTTCCAGAGAAATATGTCACTTAAAAATATTTTGGACGCAACCTATTGGAGATGCAACTCCAGTATTTGCATTCTCATTATTTTAAAAGATGTGCGAGTAACGTATGAGAAATGTTTTTCTCTAGGTCCGTTTGTGTCAGCACAGACGGTTCTGGGTAAAGGAGAGAGCACCGATCCTTAAATATGTGTACGTAACCCTCTTGTCGGATGTGTTCTTGTGTTTCCTGTGCATGGGAGTGTCAGATGTCGCACTGGCGGCCTTCACTTCTCTGTATTGGGAAATCCGAGTGAATAAGGCTGACTATTAGAGGGGTACAAAATTTTTGTTTGATTTTGTATGTATGATTTTTGAGTTTGTGGTTGTTTGCTAAGAGTTTGGGGATGACTCTTAACAATCTTAGAACTAACACGGGTTAGGATCGGGTGATCGGGATCGGTTGTGTGCTCCTTAAAGAAGGCGTGTTGTCATATAAGCGGATTAGCACCCCTTGACAAATGCCAATTAGGCTCTGCCGAGTAAGTGGATAAGACCCCCATCGACAGACCAGCAAGAACTCTTGGCCACAGATCACTATCTCGCTAAGGCTCTTGAGATGAAGCAGACTCCTGGGCAGTAGCCACAAAGTCTTCCATCTAATAAGGTAGGAACCAAGGTTTATTTATACCTACAACATATGTTGTTTACCTGTCTAGTCAGTAAGTTAGCTGTCTCTTGCCCTCCCCCAAAGGGTGTCAATCAGCTATGTATATATCTGACAGGTAAGTGAATGTATGAAAATGATATTGTTATGATACAATAAAGTTTCATACATACTTACCTGGCAGATATATACGATTGAAGACCCACCCGGCCTCCCCGCAGGAGACAGGTGGAAGAGAGAATCTGATTAGAAAACGGGAATGGTTCCTAGTCCTGCCACCCAGAGCAGGCGGTAGATCACCTGACCTACCTGTAGCGAGTGCCGCGAAATTTGAATTTCTGTCGGGGACGACGGAGTCGATAGCTATGTATATATCTGCCAGGTAAGTATGTATGAAACTTTATTGTATCATAACAATATCATTTTATAAACACTTACTGCATATGGTTACGTTTTTCTTATTGATTTTATCGTGATTCCTTTTTTATTATAATTGGTAACCCTTCCGACTTCTTACGGAGTGTATTATATCGGCTCCACTTGTATCCATATTTATTTTATTTTATCTATTTATTTATTTATTTATTATTTTTTTTTTTCATATTTGAATAAATTAAATGGTTGGCTTGAATATGTGGAAAAGTGTCCTGGCGGCGTACCGTATACTGTAGGCTACTTGCGGTATCAATTCTATAGATACAAGATATGAATGATAAAGGTATTTAAAACCGCGAGAACCACTATAATCCAGTTCGGATCCAATATCACGAGTTGTAACTCGTAAGGCATTGACACTTTTCTTATTTATCTGTTCTTCCAAACTGATTGACTCTGGGTGATAAAAATATAGTATTGGTTTTCTTAATGGAAAGGAATTCACACAACGAGTTAAGATTATTATTGATTTACACCACCCGAGTCAGAGATTATCATGTGTTGAATTCCATGTTTACTGATTTAGCACTTATAAATATTCTAGCGCACTCAATTGCGGTGTTTGTTTTTCAGTGCTATTAATTCTATATAACGTGTCAAGGGAACTATTAACACTAAGAGGGGTTTGTTTATTTCCTCTGTCAGACTCGTAACTCTGTTAATGATTCTACGTGTATTCTTTCGAGGATTGATTTGGCACGTGTGAGGCCCTTAAACTGACAGGTATCTTAGTGTGTCCCTTGTTTTCATGAAACGTGTTACAATTAGTTATGTGCTTTTTATATCTGTAAGCATTGTAGGCCAGTAAAATAGTGATTTGGCTTTCTGTGACATAATAGAGAACCCTGGATGACGGAATGCAACCAGTTTAGGACGATTGGTATGAAAGAGATTACATACTACTACCTGGTCGTTAGTAACCTGCTGTGTTCTTCGGGTTTTCCTCATCACAGACCTACATATAATATTACATTTGATTACGTAATTCTGATACACATACTTTAAATATACTTTTGCTTTAGGGTTTCCGTTCGAAGTGTTTATTGTTTGCTTAGCTGCTGACTCTGTTTCCGTTCGAAGTGTTTATTGTTTTTGCTTAGCTGCTGACCTTGTGTCCGTTCGAAGTGTTATTGTTTTGCTTATTGCTGTTGACCCTTATTTTGTTCAGTTTGTAACAGTTCGGCGCTCCAACCCAGATATTCAATGTCATGATCTCTTGGGTAAATGAATTTTTTGTTTGATACGGTTTTAAACAATAGGCACGGATGTTTCTATATCTTTTAGTCCAAATAAATGGTTATTTGCAGTATGGTGTGGGATTGCGGGATAATGCGTCAGCTATGATATTTGCTTTCCCAGGTAGATATCGTATCTTGGCTCCAAAGACCTGAATGATCATATGCCGCCGAGTTCTTTTGGGACTGTGATTAAAGCCTTTGAAAAACTCGATAAGTGACTTATGGTCAGTAAGGACTTAATAGGATAGCCGTAGATTATGAACTTAAAATGTACTAGTGATTTAACAATACCTAGCCCTTCCTTGCCTATTACTGCATATTTACTTTCAGAGGGCTTTAGTTTACGTGAATAAAAGCTATAGGAAAGAACTGTTTATCATATTACTGAAGTAGTACCCCTCTTACCCCTTGGTCTGAGGCGTCTGTTGCAATAAAAAAAAATTCCTTATATAAATCAGGATTTTTTATTTTTTAAGTTAGGTGAGCTGCATTATTCCAATTTTAAGATATCGAACGCCTGTTGATGCTTTTCAGACCATAATAACTCTACGCCCTTCTTCGTAAGATCTGTTAAAGGAGCTGTCATGATTGAAGAGTTACTATTACATACGATTGTAATACCCAATACAGCGCAAAAGTGCTGTATCCCCCTTACGTTATAGGTACCGGAAAGTTATGAATAGCCGACACCTTACCATGGACTACTTTAAGACCTTGACTAGGCACATAAAACCTAAATAAACATGTTCGGTTTTTAAAACTCACATTTAGATATTTTACTCTGAGATTATTTGTCTTTGTCTCTGTAGCACTAGCTCTACTTTATGTGAATGTACTTCTAAGGTATTAGAAAAGATTACAAGATCATCCATATAGGCATGTAGGTTATCCCCTAAAAGTCTCCAAACACTATATTGTAATTGGGGCGCAACGTAAGCCGGAGGCATACGTAAAAAATTGATAATGTCCCCTGAGTGTGCTGAAAACGGTGTATGAGGTACAATCACTTAGGTAATGGTATCTGGTAAAAGCTTTTAAAGTAAGTCCAAGCTGGTGAAAAATTTATTCTAACCTAACAGAGATAAGATGTCGTCGGTACATGGCACTGGAAACTATCGGGAGTCGTTTCCTGTTTTAAGCGACAGAAAATTATACGCAGATACGCCAAGTCCGATCTTTTATGACATGACGTTTGAGGGAAAAAAAATTATATGGGCTATTTGATTTCCTATGACTCCTATTACTAACATTTTTCAACTTCGTCATTTATCTCTATTTTGAAATTCCATGAGAGTCTATACGAAGGTTACGTATATAGCTTTATGTTTAGTCCTTAGACCGTATTTTGTGTTAAATTACATCCGTTTTTTTTTTCAGAGATCACTCGCTAGTGGAGAAACTTTCCTGGTATTCAGGTAGAAAATAAAAAAAATAAAAAAAATTTCTGCTGAATCACCTCTGCTTGAATGACTTTACGGATATTACTTTAGATAGATTATCAGAGAGATTCATCTACGACTGGTTGGGCGGGAAAAAATTAGCAACAATAAAAAATGCGATATTTATATGTATAGGTTTTTTGTGGATTACTAGATTAAACTTGTTGCTGTGAGTCAACCGTGTATAAGGCTTTGTTCGTGGAAATCGTTATATTTCAGTGTCGGAAGGATTAAAATTTCAGATCCCAGCAATGGTCTTTTTACACGCACTAAGACATTCGAGGGTGCATGCGTCTCTAGATTTTGTTTTCGTGCAAACTGTGACTGCGGTTGTGGGAGAATTCTGTTGGGTCATTTGAAACAATGTTACGATTTTTGAGACAAATGATTGGTTCTTCTATAAAGTTATTTGATTAACCCTTAAACGCCGACTGGAACATATTTAACGTCGGCATTTTTTTGTCTCTCGGGTGCCGACTGGACGTATTTTACGTCGACATACAAAAGTTTTTTTAAAAATTCGCGGAAAAATACTTTTAGGCCTACCAGCCGAAAACTCTTGATCACGCGTCTTGGGGGATGCTGGGAGTTTCACGGATCAAGGTGTTTGTTTGGTTTTACAATCGTTACGCAGGGCGCGCAAGCGCGAATTTTTTCTTGCCGCACTAAAAAGTATCTGTGACACATCTCGGAAATTATTTCGTCACGTTGACATAATTTAAATTAGCCGTTTACATGGAGTATTATACATATATGAAAATGTGCAAAATTTTTATGTAGAATACAACAAAACAATAGTCATGATTATAGCTTTTATCAGTTTTGAAATATTTTCATATAAATAAGGATAAGTGCCAAAATTTCAACCTTGGTCAACTTGGACTCTACCGAAATGGTCAAAAAACGCAATTGTAAGCTAAAAATCTTATATTTTAGTAATAATCAATCATTTACCTTCATTTTGCAACTAATTGGAAGTCTCTAGCACAATATTTTCGATTGTTCCGACACGGCATACAAACCTTCGGTCCTTTACAATAGGAAGGTACTAGCGGCAGCTGGATAGGTCGTAAGCTTTCGAACAAGGGGTTCGGTAGTTAACTGCTTGTCCGACAGGCGCGCGCGCGCGACTGGGAGGTAAACAAATCACTTTTGCTTTCGGCCTGCTGGCGTGTGGACGTGTATCATCGCTCTCTGCCCGCTTCATCGTCGTTTGCTTTCGCATGATTGTGTTTTTCTTTTTCGATGTATCTAGTGAAACTGAATTGTAAGTACAATCATTTCATTGATTTCAATTGTGAATTAAAGGATCTTGCTGCACAACGCTCTCCGATTACCCGAGTTGCCGGGACTGAAGGGCGTAATTGCGGGAATTCATTTTCCCCAGAATGATCCTCGTATGTGTATGCTCGGTGCCGAGGGCGGGAGCGCTCGCTCCGAGCGTTAATGGTTGGAAATGTGTAGATGAAAATCGTAAGTAAGTACGCTTTTCATTTTATATTTTTTTGTACCTGTGTGCCCGTTGCCGAACGAATACTATCGGCACGGAAACTTATTCAGTATGAAAGTGGAATCGCAAGTACAGTATTCTTTTTCATTTTCATAGATTAATTTTATTGTAGCATACTCATTTTGGATCAGTTTCAGAGCTTGCCCGGAGATGCCTCCTTCCCCTTTTTATTTTGAATGAAGTGAAATCGCAAGTACAGTTCTTTTTCATTTTCATTTTTTTATTGAGATTGCATTGTTGACTGGGATCAATGTTCCGCTATTCACGGGAATTGATCCTTCCCCTTTTGATTGTATGAAGTGAATCGCAAGCGCAGTAGTCTTTTCATTTTCATATATCTGTTGATTGCATCAATTCGTTATGGATCAAGGTTTCCAGAAACCTTGATTCATAAAGGTAAGGAATAAACCTTTCACCCTTGCGCTCGGTACCGAGGGCGCAAATGCGCTCGATCCGAGCCCTTTTCATTGTGAAGTGAATCGTTTTGCAAGATGCATTTTCATTTTGTTCCTTATTATTGATTGCATCAATATTATTTGGTTCAAGTTCCGCTCAGTCAGGGAATTGATCCTTATGCCTTGTATTCGTGCCGATGGCACGATTGCTAGGGCTCTTATTTTGTTGTTGGGTACATGGGTGCTGTGCGGGGGAGGGGAACGAGAACCCCCGCTCAGTTCCCACTGATGGACTCTTCCCCTTGGGGGGGGGGGGGGGGTGGGGGGGGGGGGGGGGGGGGAGTTTATCGGCGTTCTTCTCCTCGCCCGATCCGTCGAGCGCGGGGGAGGGCGCTCGGTGCCCGATGTACAATTGTATTAGGGGTCTTCCACTCGTTCGGGAGGGATCAAACCCCCGCACGAGGGGATTTCCCCTCCATTAATCGCTATTACTTTTATTTCCCCAGGTGATACTGCCACGAGGGTGGACCTTGGTGAGGTATGGGCGTCCTTCCAATTGCAGAGCGTGCTGGTGTCCAGGGGCGGCGGTTCTATGTCTGGGCCTACTGCGGTCACCCATGGAGTGGTGACCACGCAACCAGGTGACGACGTCCCTCCTCACCTGGTGTACTCGCCTCGCGTGGTAACAGTCTTGCCTACAGCCGCTGTGAAGTGCGTTCACCGTACCGAGAGGGGGGCGTGCCGCCGCCCGCTCGTGGTTGCCGCGCTGCAGCGACCACACTTCCGCTGCCCTAGAACTCGCCCTGGACCTGCGCCGGTAACAGGATGTTGCTGGCTGCTGCTCCACTTCCTGTGTTTCCGGTGCTGCCTGCCGTACCTGCCGATTCTGGGCTGACTGCCATGCAGTTGCTGCCTGGCTGTCCCTGCCGTTGCTGCGCTGGCTGTTCTCTGCCGTTGCTGCGCTGGCGGTCCCCTGCCGTTGGCTGCGCTGGCTGTTTCCTGCCGTTGCTGCGCTGGCGGTCCCTACCGAGGATGTGCTGGCCGTGCCTGCTGTTCTTGAGATGCCATACCTGCTGATGTCGTCCCTGTTCGTGGTGGTACTACCCCAGACTGTGGTCTGTCTGTACAGGTGCGTCCGGGCCCTGTGGCTTCGGCTACAGCCAGCCCCGGCTCCGCCCTGGATAGCAAGATCTTACGTCTGTCCTGAGGAAGCTGACGAAGAAGAGGAGGAAGGTGTCGTGGTCGTCGTCTTCATCTTCTTCATGGTCGTCAGCCGCCGCCTCTTCCCCTTCGACTTCTAAGGCTTTACAGCCGAGGAAGAAGAAGGTTGCCTCCTCCCTCCTAAGAAGCTTCCTCGGGAGCTTCTCGGGACCCGTTTCACCTCGGTGGGACGGGAGGGTTTACTTCTTTCCGCTGGTCCTCCTGCTCCTTCGGGAGCGGGCCCGTCTCTTCTTCCGCAAGGAAGAAGACTACGGGGACCAGAGGGGTACCGGCTAACACCGGTACTTCCTCGCCTGGTGTCAGTGGTTCTGCCACTGCATCAGGGTCCGTCTCGGCCTCTCTCCTCGCGGGAGGTACCGAGTGTACGGTCGCCTAACAGCGACCGTGCAGCCAGGAACCAGACCTCTGAGTACCGCTCAGCGTCAGGTTCACGGCACGGGGCGGAAGAACTGGTGACAGCCGCTCAGGCGATCTCACCAGACCAGCTCTCACTCTCGCGGTGAACAGCTGGCTACCCGGGGTTACGTGACGGTCCACGACCGACCACGGGCTGAGGCTGGGAAGAGGTCCTCCCTTTGTTCGCCGGTGCCAGCCACGGCTGGAACCAGCGACGTGACGTGCCGTGAGGACAAAGCACCGGTCTCACTGCGACAGTGGAGCCTGCAGGTCGCTGACCGTCGCTCTCACAGAGAGCGATCGGGTACGGCAACCAGCACCAGCTCTTCTGACACTCGAGATCGGGGCCGCTGTGCTCAGTCCAGCCGTTCTCCACAGCGAGACGGTTCGACCAGGCCTGCAGCTCGATCGTCACCGGGCGGGTTGACGATCGCCTGCAGCCCTCCAAGCCTGCTGGTTCTGCCAGCGAGCGAAGAGGGAGCGTCAGTCTGCCTCTACCATACCTTCAACCTCCTCGGTACACCGGGAGGAGCGAGTTATGGAGGAGGTGATCGTGAAGGGTGCGCCCATCATGATCCCACCACGACGCCCTACGTGCCAGGCACTGGTTTCTTGACCGGCCAGGACGTAATGCGCAAGTGGATGGGGAAAAAGACCGAGAGGGCTGTCGCTGTTTCCCCCTTCTTAGGAGGAAGGTTCTCGGAATATGCTCTTGTTCGAAGGGCTTAACGGTCCCACTCTGCAAGATGACGTGACTTCCGAGACCCAGAGGAACTTTGCCGAGGTTACGGCGCTGATTCGTCAGCACAATGACCTCGGGGAAGGATCGCCGCTCCCACCAGCAGAGCCACGTCTCGGCTCGAGTCGTTTTGGGGCCCGAGAGGGAACCCAAATCGACGGTGGGGCGGCCGCGATCGGAGCTTGCCGACTGTGTTGAGCCAGGGTAGTCCTCTCGTCTCCGGACAAGAAGGCTCCCTCGGTTCTGGACGGTCGAACAAGCTCCTTCGCCTCCTCTACTGCGACAGAGGCGTTTCTACGTGTCCTTCGACATCGTAGTATATATTCCCTTCGGTCCTCCTGAGGTTTCGACCTCGATGAGGACTGGAATGAGTCGGAGCGGTTTCGGCTCTCTCCTGTCAAGTCTCGATCAGCCCCAACCGGACGACGTTCACAGTGGAAGGACGGCATTCCCCCTCACCTGCTGCCGGAAGGGGGGGGGTGCCTGGCCAGCCATGGGGACCCGGTCCATCAGCAGGCGTACGCTCCAGGGGCATCGAAGGACGTAGCATTGAGACAGGAGATCAAGACCCATGCTGAGCAAGAGAACTGTAGAAATCGGTACGGATCAACCACCGGGCTTTACAGCCGACTCTTCCTGGTGGAAAAGTCTACGACAGGCTGGCGCCCAGTGATAGATCTCTCTCCCCCGAACCGGTTGGTTCGCCAGACCCGGTTCACGATGGAGACGGCACGCTCAGTGCTCGACTCTATCAGGGAGAACGATTTCTTGCTTTCAGTGGACTTGAAGGATGCGTATCTACAAATACCCATTCATCAGTCCTTCGGAAAGTACCTCCGCTTCATCCTCGACGGGACGGTGTACCAGCTCAGGCCACGTTGCTTCGTCTCTCAACCGCCCCACAGGTGTTCACGCAAGTGTCACTCTGGTGTCTGCTTGGGGCCATTCGCACGGGATATGTCTGATGGGATATCTCGACGATTGGTAGTCCTGGCGAGCTACCGCTCGCAGTTGCTACAGGAACAGGGATTTGACTGCTCGGGATTCTGTCGCGATCTGGGGATCGTTCTGAACTTCGAAAAGTCCGATCTCGAGCACAAGCAGAGGATGAAGTACCTGGGTATGCTGATCGACACGGTAGCAGATTCAGGGAGGCGGCCAACCAGTTTCCTGTCTCGGCCAGGAACAGGTAGCTCAGCAACTGGCGGCAAGTCGTGATCGGGCACCTGTCTTGCACTCGGGAAGCCAGTCCCTAACGGGCGTCTTCACCTGCGGTCTCTTCAGGGAGACCAAAGGAGAGTTGGTCACAGGCGACGGATCCCCCAAGCCTCCCTTGGTCACTGACACAGGAGGTGAGGCAGGACCTAGCCAGGTCACTGGACGACAGGAACCCCTCAAGAGCAGTGCCTCCGCGCACTCTCCCCCCGGACATGCAGCTGCTCTCAGACGCACCGACCGAGGGATGGGGCGCACACCTGGAAGAGTTGCGGACTTCAGGAGTGTGGTACGAGAACGACAAGCACCTTCACATCAATGTACTGGAACTAAGGCAGCGTTCCTTGCTCTCCAAGAGTTCCAGGACCGCTTGATGAGACACTCAGTGGTGTTGATGTACGACAACACCACGGTGGTGGCTTACGTCAACAAACAGGGGGGGCCTAGTGTCTCTCCCGTTGTATCAGTTGACTCGGCAGGTGCACGAGTGGGCCGAGGCACACTCAATAGAGCTGTCGGCACGCTACATTCCAGGGAAGGAATGTAGTAGCAGACACGCTCAGCCGTCGGGATCAGGTGATAAGGACCGAACGGTCTCTACACCAGGACGTGGCGGAAAGGCTCTTCGACCTGTGGGGGCGACCAGTCGAGGATCTGTCGCCATCCGGCACAACAGGAAGCTCCAGGTGTTCTTCTCGGCCGTGCCGGATCCATGGGCAGCTGCAGAGGACGCTCTTCAACACCCGTGGGACAACCTCTTTCGCCTATGCCTTTCCCCCACCGTTCAGCCTGATTCGCAAGGTGATCAGTCGAGCACTGGTCATCCCGAATCTCAGGATGATCCTGATGGCTTCCAAATGGTCACAAGCCATTTGGTATCCGGAACCTGCTGGCTCTTCTCGTAAGAGAACCGAGAGAGATTCCCATTGGCACAACCTTCTCGCCCAGCCACACGTCGAGAGGTACCACCGAGCAGTCCAGTCTCTACGTCTTCACGGCTGGCTGTTATCCACCTTCTCTTGCGAACGAGAAGCTTTTTTCGTTGCGCAACAACAGAGATGGCTGGAAACGTCCGTCAGTCCTCTGCAGCTGTGTACCAGGGGAAGTCGGCCGTCTTCGGTGGTTGGTGTCGTAGACGGGGCCCATCTCCTCTCAGAGCCACTCTTCAGCAGGGAGCGGATTTCCTCGTTTTTCTTCGCCGAGGAAGCTCCTCTAAGTTCCCACAGTCAAAGGATACAGAGCCGCCTTGTCGCTCCTCCTGAAACTGACGGATTGGACATCTCGAACTCGTTCGAGATGCTCCTTGCTTAGTAGCAGCTTCCAAAGGTCTTGCCAAACCAGGGAACTCGAATGAACCTCGTCTTGCTGGACCTGACATCGGCGAAGAGAGTACGGGAACGTCATGCAGATAATGATGTAGATGAGATGCTGCTTTGTCCTGGGAGGACGCTACAAACGGCGCTATCTGAAGAGAACTCGACACCTCGGGCCTGAGTGTCGACGCCTCTTCGTTAGCATGGGGTCAACAAGAAAGAAGTATCAAGACACTCTTTCGTCCTGGCTGTGAGGTCTTCAGGATTTGGGCGTATGAGGCTGATGGTAGTGACGACATCCGTAGTCCCATCGAGAACTTCACGAAGTTAGAAGTATTGGCCCCTCGTCGGCGTTTCGTAAGAACTTCTCCGTGGCGCAGGTATGGAAGGCAGTGGTCTGGTACAACCAGACCACCGGCAACTTCCTTATACCTCTTGGATATTGCCCATAGGTCCTTGGATCGGTTTCCTTAGGACCCGTGGTGGCTGCTCAATACGTCGTCTAGCGAACCCAGACCCTAGCAGGCTGAACAGCATCGAGTCCTGGTGTGACTGTATGAATAGATAGTAAGGAGGAAGTGACTGGCTTCTCTTTCTATCTTTTCTTCCTCTCTACCTGTGGGTAGAGGGATACGGTCATCACCCTGCTGGATAAGGACGAGATGCCGGTGAGCTATACGACAGAGCCCCATCCTCCATCCCTTGCACGAGGGACGGGAGCAGAATATCCACCACTTCCTTCTACAAGGGGGGGAAGTGGATGCCTACAAGAGTCAAAACCAAAAATGACTTTAACTTTGCTCCTGTCAGGAACAAGTTCTTACATTGCTGGTACGAAGAGATGCGCATGCCCCTCTCTTAGTACTCGGTCCAGAGGTCTGACCATTGATCCTGCGGTGAACACACCCCGATCAATCGGACAGAGGCTTGGATCCCTCCCCTCGCTCTTACGACCAGGGAGGCTTCCAAGGTTGGGCGAACACCAGTCTGTTCACAAAAGACTCAGATTCCACCCACCAAGAGTGAGTCTTCCTATTGTAAAAGGACCGAAGGTTTGTATGCCGTGTCGGGAACAAATGACAATTTGTCCAAAATTGCATTTTTCCTAACTATACAAACCTGAGGTCCTTTTACACATAGCCCCACCTCATGCCACCCCTCACTCTGCAGTTTTTGCTTGGGCCAAAAGCAAAAGTGATTTGTTTACCTCCCAGTCGCGCGCGCGCGCCTGTCGGACAAGCAGTTAACTACCGAACCCTTGTTCGAAAGCTTACGACCTATCCAGCTGCCGCTAGTACCTTCCTATTGTAAAAGGACCTCAGGTTTGTATAGTTAGGAAAAATGCAATTTTGGACAAATTGTCATTTTATGGTGAATTTATGAAAAAACTTTTTCCTTACGTCCGCGCGGTAACTCTTCCGAAAAAAATCATACATGCGATTTATGGTAATGTTTGCACCATTTTAAAATTAGCCGTTACATAAAGTTTTTTATATATGGAAATGTGCGCAATTTCATGCACAAATACAACTAAAAAACCCATGGTTGTAGCTTTATCAATTTTGAAATATTTTCATATAAAAAATGATAAGTGACAAATTTTCAACCTTCGGTCAACTTTGAACTCTACCGAATGGTCGAAAAATGCAATTGTAAAGCTAAAAGCTTATATTCTAGTAATATTCAATCATTTACCTTCATTTTGCAACAAATTGGAAGTCTCTAGCACAATACCTCGATTTATGGGGAATTTATGGAAAAAATAACATTTTCTTTACGTCCCGCGCGGTTAACTCTTCCGAAAAAATCATAGTGCGATTGTGGTAATGTTTGCATCATTTTAAATTAGCCGTTACTAAAGTTTTATATATGAAAAATGTACGCAATTTCATGTAGAATACAACAAAAAAATAATTGAAGGTTGTAGCTTTTCTCCTTTTTTGAAATTTATTTGCATATAAATCACTATAAATAGAAAAAAAACCACTTTCGGTCAACTTTGACTTTACCGAAATGGTCGAAAAACGCAATTGTAAGCTAAAACTCTTACAGTCTAGTAATATTCAGTCATTTATCTTCATCTTGAAACAAATTCGAAGTCTCTAGCTCAATATTTAGATTTATGGTGAATTTAAACAAAAAAACTTTCCTTCCCTCCGTGCGCGGATTCTCCGCCACAAAGCTCCGAAATGCGTACGTCCCATTCTCGGAATATTTGCTCTGTTTTCATATTAGGCATTTCATAGAGTTTTATATATGAAAATGTGCACAATTTTATGTAGAATAAAACGAAAAATATTTGAAGGTTGTAGCTTTTCTAATTTTCCGAAATAGTAATTGCATATAAAAAAAATATATAAAAAATTTGAACTTTGGTCAACTTAACTTGTTAGATATGGTAGAAAACTGCAATTGTAAGCTGATACTCTTTACAGTATAGTAATATTCAATCATTTGTCTTCATTTTGAAAGAAATTGGAAGTCTCTAGAAAATAATTTATTTGATTTATGGTGAATTTTTGGAAAAAAAAAATAATTGTTTACGTGCCGCGCGTTACGAATTCATGCATTATTTTGTGATAATATTTTTCTTCTGTTGTTGCTTTTATCGTTTACAATGTGTTATAATACCAAAATGATCGCAATTTAGTGTACATTACAACGAAAAAAAAGTAACTTGGTACCTTTAACTGTTTTGCGCACCGCGCGATTTGAATACAATTATAGGCTATATGAAATTTCGTTTTTGCGCTATCATATATCGCATTATTTATATATGATAATGATAATTTTTTTCATTTCTGATGGTTGCATACTAAACTTCAGCCAATGACAAAAAAAAGGAGCCAAAAATGAACTCTTAATCTTGAAAACTAAGCGCACTGTGATTTTTTGAAAAAAAATATTTTTCCGCTTCCTCGCTCACTCCGAAACACTTCCGGCACACGGGAGACAATTTTTATTTTACCGCTTCGGCGTTTAATGGTTAACTGTCTCTTTTTGTTCAAAACGGATTGTAATATGTTAGAAGGTCGTGTGATTCATAGGAAAATTCCTTTTTAATTTAAAAAGGTATTGGCTATGAATGATCCAACAGTTGCTTTTCCTTCCGCTTCTGCTAGAGTCGCTTATTGTGTGGAATGTGCTTTGTTTTGAACACTTCGGCAGATTTGACTGACCCTGACCAGTTTGACTAGATGACACAGTAACCAAGTTTTGTTTAAGCACGATTTGGTTGATTCTTATTTTTAGGGCTACTGTTTACCTATTTCTTTTTATAATAAATAGGATTCTTTTCTTTATTACCATCGGCAACGTATTGTGTGTTTTTAGCATTATGTTGCTGTCGGATACATAGAAAGCAACGAACATAAGAATAACTTGAAGTATAAAGAATGAGCGATTACTATTAAAACAATCTTATCTCTACTGCATATTACTATTATTAATCTATATGCACTTTCATTCTTTGCTAAAATTTTGAAACACGTTTGTTAATTTGTTTATATGACTGTTAAGTATGTTAACCTAATGAAAGTTTTTACAGACATGTTATTCCTTGCAATCCAGCCGTATTTTTTAAAGTTCAGTCTTTGAGATTCGATTTTTTACGCATAACTAAAGGCTGAAACTGCGATCGGGACTTTGCAAAGGAGCTTTTATTGTTTGACCCAAAATAGTGTTACCTCTAATTTATCCAGATTTGTACAGGTGTTCCACTTGTGTATTTCTTATCACTACGGTGCCTAACTACCCTATCCATGCATCTGTATAAATTACAGATGTCCACTGCGTAAACGCATATTCACTGTTTAATATGATTTGTTACGTAAAGAATTAGTAATCACCCAAAATGATAAAATTAACACAGCACAGTGGTACCTCGAGATACGAAATTAATCCGTTCCGAGGCGGCCTTCGTATTATGAGTTTTTCGTATCTTGGAACACATTTTACATGTAAAATGGCTAATCTATTCCAAGCCCTCCAAAAACAAAAATACCCCAGTAAATTATATTTCCAGGCCTAAAACACATGTTCTAGGGTTACAACGCCGATCCGACGGAAGAAATATGACTCCAAAAAGGCAAAATACTGTACATACTTGAGTAATATTCAACTGCATGTAATGTTCAACCCCATTTTTACTGCATATATTAGGACTTTACCATATGTCCCTTAGCAATAAGCCTAGCCTATGTTAGCGGTTGCTACTGTAGCCTAGTCTATGATTTTGACATCTAAACCTAAGAAGCTAAAAGCTTAGAATATGCCAATAAAATGTGTAAATAATCAGTATGTCCTATTTCAAATAATAACTATAATACTCAAACAAACAAAAACAAACCTTCCAATCGATTGTTTACATTCAGCTCTAACCCGTCTTACGAGTATCGAACGAGCGCCAAGCAATCATTTTTCCTAGCACACAGTAAGCCATAAATTGTTATTAGTATCTCTCTTCAACTAATGAAACTACCAAAAACAGTATAATAACCATTCATTTCTATTCTTATTCTATCTTTACCTAAGGAGATACCGAGTTACTGACAGCTATAATGAAACATACGTATACGTAACGTAATAATAAAACAGAAGAAGAATTCTAAAAAATATGTATTTGTTGGCAGTCTGATTTATTTTATAGTTTATGATATCTAATTCACAATTTTTTTTATTAAATGTATTGCATGCACTCATTTCAAATAATTATTAAGTAACCATTAACTATAATAAACAAACAAAAAAAAAGCTTCCAAACTTCTGTTTACATCCAGCACTTACGAGTATCGAACGATCGACAAGCAATCACTTTACACAGTAAGCCATAAATTTTCATTATCTCTCTTCAACTACTGAAACTACCAAACAGTATAATAACCATTCATTTCTATTCTTTATTCTGTCTTTACCTAATGTTTTTTTTTTATTAAATGTATTGCATGAATGAGTTTTTCAATTTACAGCATCCTTTTGTTACCAATAGAATACTTAAAGCACAAGGGGTAGATGCTGACCAATAGGGGAGCAGGACCTTATGGGGTGACTAGCATCAGGAACCAATGGGAGAGCGGGAGGATGGTGGTGAGTTTACTCAGTTGGCGGCGCGGGAGTTTTAAAATTGTTCTCGGTGGTCCAGGCGAATCTCGGGACTTTACAGCAACAACCTTTCGTATCTTGAAAACTTTTCGTATGTAGAGCAGTAAAATTTTTCGCATTGGCTTTCGTATCTCGAGTTTTTCGTAAGTAGAGCCTTTCGTATCTCGAGGGTACTACTGTATATGATTATGATATTTCAGTAGAACTTCTGGAAACAGAAACTCAAAGATAACACTCGCAGTAGCGAAATCCCAATGATGTAGATCATTTCTGTAAAAAAGTAAGATTAAGAATGTCTCGTAACTTCAGCCACAGGAATAACGAAAATTCGACCTGTAAAGGAAACACTCGGTTACTCCAAATGAATAAAAAAGGTTGTACTTAGCTTGATTTTGTGGGAAGTCATGGTGTTCCTATACGGACACACGGCCTTGGCCCTCCTTCTCTGTTTAGCGGATGACCTGGTTTGGCTTGAGTTTCCCCTGTGCGCGTTGTTCATTTGTTGGGTGATACGTGTCCTTTAAAGATCCGATGCTGCAGACGCGTTCGGTTTGTTTCTTGAAAATGCTGGAAACGCTCAATAAACAATGTTTTCTTGAATGATTCTAATGAGAGACGAAGCTTGCGTTGCTGTAGGAAGAAGACACGTCGGGTTTGTTTCTTGAAGTTATACACTGCTGAAATCGCTCACTAACCGATGATACTAAGTTGCTTGAAGAATCTCTTGCATTCGTCATCGTTGACTTCTGATATGATACATTATTCGTTATTCTTCGGAAGATGTTGAAGAGTTCTTGTTGTTTTCTGAAGTCGCTCACTAAACGATGATACTAATTGCTTGAAGAATCTGTTGCTTTCGTCGTCGTTGACTTTGATATGATACATTATTCGTTATTCTTCGGAAGACGTTGAAGAGTTCTTCTTGGATTCTGCCACCAATGAAAGGGCTGTTTCCTTGTATATAATGGCTCCCTATGAGGTTTATGTTAGACTTGCGATAATCTTACGCTAAGCGGGTTGTTATTGCATTTCAATCTCCATTGGAGGGTCTGGGGGTTGATGATAACTTACGAAGTAAGTATCTTCTTTCGTTATGACGACGATGTGTTAAACTCATGATGATATCTTCTTTCTGATGTGAGGTTTCTAGTAGAAAACACGAAGTATAAAAAATACATCTATTCTTCTGAGATTACATGATGAATATCGGATAGGATAATTCAAATCTACATGATGAAGCTTAGATACAGATGTACAGTTCTTCTAATGACGATGGCTTGATCGCTTCTGCCAATGATTGATGGCTAATTCAACTCTGCCTACTATTTCGTTTACAAATCATAAAGGAAGCAGACAGTAGCTCGAACATACGAACATACACACAGATGACATAGTTACAAATCACGTAGGCCGTTTGAATTATAGGTCGCGGTAGTTGTCTCAAGCAGGAAGCTTGGACTAATGTTTTCAAAACAAATGAATGACTACAGGTGACGGCATGTCATCTTAGCCTACTTTATTGTATACGTCATCTTAGCATACTTTATCGTCTCTGGTCTGATCACATTCCTGCAAGCAATCTGGTTGACCTCTTTAGTTTTAGTTTTTTATATATATGGAATAACATTCCATATTTTTATTACGTAATCACTTACACATACATATTACACACCATCAATTTGGGGGAATTGGGCAGGAAAGAGGTGCCATTACTTCTGTAGCTCATTAATTCACTAATGGCAACTTTTAGACTATCCAAGATCAAGGAAACAAGTCGCTCAGGGGTTTAGTTTGTGTAATCTTGTCTTCAGCAGAGCATGTACTTACATCTCTCTCATGTTACATCTTTTTATAAATGTGCTCATAAATATACCAGGTGGTTTGGTTTTAGTTCTTATCTTATAGTATTTCAGTTATAATTGTAATTTTGTAAAGAAAAGTGCAAAGAAATATTAGAAAAGACATGTATAATCCAAAAAAGTTACTGCATCTTCGGTTTCAGTAGATGCACATAAATATTTTACAACAAAAATACATACTCAGAATTTGTTACTGATTTTAGTTCTTATCTGTTTTGAAATATTTATGATATTCTTGTAAAAGAGGCCCACAAGTGGATGTAGATCGTCATTTTCAACTTCTCTTAGAAAGTAGGGAAAATATTTTAGAATTTTTTTCTTACATATCTTCTTTCCATTTATGTGTTTTTTTCTTAAACTGGCCAACCTCAAAGTTTACCCGGCCTGGTGCGCTGCATATTGATTTTTTAGCCTGGCTCTTAAGGCTTAAGCATAAATTTTGCTACATACAGCAGGTATTTAACATTATTGTGAACACTTTAGTTATCCTGTGCTTGACAAAACCTTTGAGCATGTGATTGCTTGATGACCAAAGAGTGATGCTAAACTTTAGACAAAATTACTGTACTCTTTGATAGCATAGCTGCTTTTTGCCCTCAAAGGAATTACTCTTATGGTATCAAATAATTCTCTCATAGCTGGTCTTTGCCATAAAAGTGCCTTTGATTTGACACTGTGATCAAGTATAAAAGGATTCAATCTAAGAGGGCTCTTTTCCTTGCCTACAACAATTACCAAATACCCATTACTCCTTTGGTCTGTGGTTGTAAGCTCCAGAAGAATTTCGTTTTTGTGTCGCTAATTTGGAAAATTCTTAGTCCTTAAGCCCCCTTCCCTGTAAAAGTTCTAGTTCCTTAATATTGTTGCAACCAGGCATAATTATCAAATCTTGGTACCTGGTAGTACATCCTCCAAGGTTGGGATTTGGTATTAGGTTACTAGGCTGTCATGTGATCAGATTTTGCTGTCAACTTTCGCAATTTTTAAAAGTTTAATCATTTTGAAATTTTATTACTAAAAATTGTTAGTCAGTGGTTTTTGTTTATTATGGTACATAGATAATTTTCATTTTTGGAATTGAGAAGTAACATTTAATTTTCAGCCTAACTTCTTGGAATGAAATGGCAACTGTGACTTACAATTTCCCTTGTGTTTACATGCAGCCTAATTTTAAACTAATAATTTTTTTTCTTTTGTTAATAATTTAGAATTATTTTAAATATGTACTGTGGAAATTTCTTTAGTTGTCTTTGATATTAACCCTCTTATGCCGACTGGACTTATTTTACGTCAACATTTTTTTGTCTCCTGTGTGCCGACTGGATGTATTTACGTCAACTTACAAAAGTTTTTTTTAAAATTCGCGGAAAAAATACTTATAGGCCTACCAGCCTAAAACTTTTGAATCACGCGCCTTGGGGATGCTGGAGTTCACGGATCAAGGTATTGTTTTTGTTTACAATCGTTACGCAGGCGCGCAAGCACGAATTTCTTTCTTGCCGCACTAAAAAGTATCTGTGACACATCTCGGAAATTATTTCGTCACTTTGACATATTTTTGTACCATTGTAAATTAGCCGTTACATGAAGTATTATATATGAAAATGTGCGCATTTTTATGTAGTACAACAATAAAATACTCATGATTGTAGCTTTTATCAGTTTTGAGATATTTTCATATAAATAACAATAATTGTCAAAATTTCAACCTTCGGTCAACTTTGACTCTACCGAAATGGTCGAAAAACGCAATTGTAAGCTAAAACTCTTATATTTTAGTTAATATTCAATCATTTACCTTAATTTTGCAACTAATTGGAAGTCTCTAGCACAATATTTCGATTTATGGTGAATTTATGAAAAAAAACTTTTTCCTTACGTCCGCGCGGTAACTCTTCCGAAAAAAATCATACATGCGATTGTGGTAATGTTTGCACCATTTTAAAATTAGCCGTTACATAAAGTTTTTAATATGAAATGTGCGCAATTTCATGCTCAATACAACTAAAAACACCCATGGTTGTAGCTTTTATCCGTTTTGATATATTTTCATATGAATAACAATAATTGCCAAAATTTCAACCTTCGGTCAACTTTGACTCTACCGAAATGGTAAAAAACGCAATTGTAAGCTAAAACGCTTATATTCTAGTAATATTCAAGCATTTACCTTCATTTTGCAACAAATTGGAAGTCTCTAGCACAATATTTCGATTTATGGTGAATTTATGAAAAAAAATAACATTTTCTTTACGTCCACGCGGTAACTCTTCCAAAAAAAATCATACGTGCGATTGTGGTAATGTTTGCATCATTTTAAATTAAGCCGTTTCATAAAGTTTTATATATGAAAATGTGCGCAATTTCATGTAGAATACAACAAAAAATAATTGAAGGTTGTAGCTTTTCTCATTTTTGAAATATTTGCATATAAATCACGATAAATAGAAAAAAAACCACATTTGGTCAACTTTGACTCTACCGAAATGGTCGAAAAACGCAATTGTAAGCTAAAACTCTTACAGTCTAGTAATATTCAGTCATTTATCTCATTTTGAAATAAATTTGAAGTCTCTAGCACAATATTTAGATTTATGTGAATTAAAAAAAAAAAATCTTTCCTTCCCTCCGCGCGCGGATTCTCCGCCACAAATCTCCGAAATGCGTACGTCCCATTCTCGGAATATTTGCTCCATTTCATATTAGGCATTTCATAGAGTTTTATATATGAAAATGTGCGCAATTTCATGTAGACTAAAACAAAAAATATTTGAAGGCTGTAGCTTTTCTTATTTCCGAAATAATTGCATATAAAAATATATATATAAAAAATTCGACATTCGGTCAACTTTAACGCATCAAATATGGTCGAAAACTGCAATTGTAAGCTAATACTCTTACAGTAAGTAATATTCAATTATTTGTCTGAATTTTGAAAGAAAGGGTGGAAGTCTCTAGGGACAATATTTAGATTTATGGTGAATTTTTGAAAAAAATATTTGTTGTTTACGTCCGCACGTTACTAATTCATGCATTATTTTGTGATAATATGTTCTGTGTTACTTTTATCGTTTTACAATGTGTTATATACCAAAATGATTGCAATGATTGAAATTTAGTATACATTACAACGAAAAAAAAGTAACTTGTTACCTTTAACCGTTTTGAGCACAGCGCGATTGAATACAATTATAGGCTATATGAAATTTCGTTTTTGCGCTATCATATATCGCATTATTTATATATGATAATGATAATTTTTTCATTTCTGATAGTTGCATACTAAACTTCAGGCAATGACAAAAAAGGAGCCAAAAATGAACTCATAATCTTTAAAACTAAGCGCGCTGTGATTTTTTGAAAAAAATATTTTTTCCGCTTCCGCGCTCACTCCGAAACCTCTCCGGCATACGGGAGACAATTTTTCATTTATCGCTTCGGCGTAAGAGGGTTATGGATTTTTTGTGTTGTAGGGGAATAGAAAATATGTATGGACAGATCTACTTATTATGGATTACTCCACAGATAGTAATGTGTCTACTTTAAATAAGGTTCAAAGTTCAGCTTCTCAGTGGGAATTAGCAAATGCTTTCCAGTACTGGTTATTGATATTAAGCTAATATTTTCTAGTTATATATTAGTTACTAGTGCAGTAATAGGAGTGTAACTCGTACATTATTACAGCAATAATTAATTATAAATTTAAGTTTTATTGCTGTGTCTTACCTAACAATTAGCACAACTGTAGGGTTCCCTTCATGGCAGACAAAATATTCAAAATTTCATGGTGTCATCGCCATCACCATCACCGATGCAGGTGACGTCATCTCCTACCATTCTAGGGGGGAATAGGTATAACAGACCAGGTGTCATAATTTGTTCTCTGCCGGCTTCTGGTTAACATCAGTGGTGGGTGTGGACTTTTCATGCTGGTATTCCAATAGCTACAGGAGATTTTAGATCTTTTCCCATTGAAAGTACTGTGTATACTCGAGTATCATGCGATTTTGAAGACCTAATTTTGGAACTAATTTGAAAGGGGTTGCATCACGCACGTGATATAAAATTATTGTATGTAATAATCACATTAGTATCATATGATGAAATACAACCGTAATAGAATATAAGCATCTTTTCTATGGGTCTTTTAAAAAGTTATGCTTTACTACTTCACTGCCTCCAATAATATTGTATGTATTTTCATATTAATATTTGTTTGTATTATAAAATACAAACATAGCATAGCAATTGATGTTTTGGTTTGGAAATTAGCTGAGGGTGATTGATTGCGAGGTAAGTTTATTTTTCTGTAATGAACTCAATCAACGAATTTCTTGCTTCTAGTTAGTGTAAAATGATTCTCAAGATACAGGCAGTCCCCGGGTTACGTTCTTAAGGACGCATCGTAACCCGAAAATCGTCGTAAGCCGGAACAACGTTCTTGAAAAACATGTCCACAGGGAAAATTTCACTAATTTGCAATTTTTCTTAGGGCCGTATCTCTAAAATTATCACTAATTTACTTTTTTCTTGTGCAACACTGTGTATTCACAAATTACTGTATATTTTCATTAAAATACAAGAGAGAGAGCGAGAGAGAGAGAGAGAGAGAGAGAGAGAGGAGAGATGAGAGATAGAGAGAGAGAGAGAGAGAGAAGAGT
>NC_087218.1:57511676-57574176 GCF_015104395.2 Macrobrachium nipponense | reverse complement strand
TTCTTTCATGTCCAATAGTTTTGATTAAAATTCGTTTCTCTCAAATCTTCTTTATGGTCGAATTCAATGGTACTCTACCGCAAAGTTTCCACCTGAGTTTTTATCCACATTGCTGATGCACTATAATAGTCGTTAGCAGATCAACATTCTTTCCTCAGCTTCAGCTAAAACTTACAACTTAAAATTGAGCACTATATGCCCTTGCTGATCGTTTTCTCCATGTCAATATAGAAATATATCAGTCCTATTCTCTGTAACGTTATTTGTAACATTGCAGTCAGAAATGAAAAGTATTTCATTATTTTAGAGATCATTCAAAAATGCCACATCCATTTGCCTTCAGAGTATTGGAAATCATGACCAGGTTAACACAACCATTACTCATGTTATGGTCTCAGGATTTCAGTAATTCCACCTTGGAAGCTACCTCATATTACATATTGTAAATACCTTAATTCATCCAAGAAGAATATACCAGATGAAATAATGCCATTTACTTTTTCAGAGCATGCATCTCGGCTTGAAAGTTATATCTTTATATATACTAATGATTCCAAATCTGATACTGGTGGTGGGTATGGAGCAGGTTTTCCAAATTTTGAATGCTGCAGATCATTACCTAATTATTGCTCCATTTTTACAGCTGAGTTAGATGCCATTTTAGTTTCACTTAAGGAAATATTACTTTGTGAAGATAGCAGTTTTATTATTTTCACAGATTCTCTTAAGTGCCATTCAAGCCATGAATTTTTATCCAAAACATCCTCTGATTTTAGAGATTTTAGAATGGTTATTTTTAGTTAACCGAAAAAGGAAAACCATAACTTCTGTTGGGTACCAGCACACACAGGGATAGCTGGAAACGAAAGGCTAATAAACTATAGCAAAAAGGGCAATTCATGATGGTCCACAAGGAAATATTACATTATCTTTAAGAGATTTTTTCCCTTACGTAAAGGAAAAAGCCCAAAAGAAATGGAAAAATATATGGGAAAATTTAGTAGAAAGTAACCAAAAGATATTGGAAATTACTAGATCAGCAATCCCTTTTATTACTGCAAAATGCCAAGGGGATGGGAAACAGCCCTTTGTCACATAAGATTTGGTCACACCTGACACATGGTTATTTAATGGTTGGACATCCCCAGCCATTCTGTGGTGACTACCTGGTTCCTTTGACTGTGCAACACTTGCTGGTTGAGCGTTCCAGTCTGCAGGACATAAGAAAGCATTTCCTTTTAATGCCGTAATGAGGAGGGTGAATACCTTCTCTCCAGGGTACTTGGAAGGAATATTATAAGTCAGACAAGTGGTATTTTTAGTTTTTTGGAGGAAGCAGGCTTCCTACAAAAGTTATAACTTTTTATAGTAAAGTATAAATGATGTCACACTTGTAATTATAGCATACATGAGAGAAAATGTTTATTATTTATTTTTTAATTATTTTTAAAAATTCTAATTACATAATGTATTTCCAGCATTAATGATCTAATTTGTTTTGATGCCATGGTACATACAGTTTCACATTAATCAATCAATCAGTCTATCTTGAAGATACCGATTTGACACCTTTTTGGTATGGTAATTATTGGATTTATTTATATACCAACTAATTTACATCAGCTGATTGAGTTATATAATTGATTAAATTGGGGGTTGTCTTATATGGCAAACATACCTCTAAACCTACAATTTTACATGAAAAATGGGGGTACGTCTTAACGTACATGGAGTCACCTTATATGTTGGCATCTATGGCATTTGTGGATTTTAGCTATTCGTTAGGGTGTGTGGTACTGTGGTACCCATCTCCTGTGATTGGGAGATGTCTACGATATAATACATAGTACCATCCTAAAATAAGTACTATGTACTACCTGTACTGTTAATATAATTTCAAAATCATCTTACAACACAGGAAAATATCAATACTACTATACGTTAAATGTCTGAATGATAGGGAATACGTACACGTACTTAAGAGTAACAGTTGTAGGCTGGTACTTAATTTTGCAGCATGATTTTGAAATGATATTAGGATGTTCTGCGATGATAGTTTGAGGTATATTTTTTTGAACTGTCAAGTTTGGTGATGAACTGTTCAAATAGGCAGTTACATATAAGCGTTTTAGGGGTGTATATAACCTGCTTAAGAGTAACAGTAGTAGGAGAGTACTGCATTGTTAGGTTACTTTGGGTGTTTTGGGATGATGGTTTAGGACATATTTTTGTTTGAACTATCAAATTAAACAGTGAAATGTTAAAATAGTCATAAGCATTTTAGTTTAAGGGGTACGAGGCATTTGGCATTTGTAAGCCAGTTATAAACATTTTTAGAAGGGAATTTTTCATTTCCACAGATTTTGCATTTCCGTGGTAGGGTCTGGAACCTATCCCACATAAAATAAGGGGGGCCACTGTATTTAGGAACATGCATAATGAATTAATATTGAAAAGATGACCTTTTCAGTTTGTTATTTCTTTCATTTCAGATTACAACTGCTGGAAGTTGTGCATTTTTCATTGCAAAGACATTGATATATGAGGTAAGCCTTCATTGTACTATTATGGTAGAGATTATTAGAAAAATTATGTAGTGATATTACAGACAAAGACAGACCCTGTTGTTTTGTTTATCACTGCATAATGGTAAGGAATATATAATTGGAGTTAGTTAATATAACTGGGCCTCAATGACTAATGACCTATAGAAACAGTGACACCTGTGGGAAGTGGCGTAACAATGTACCGTTTTTTGTTCGAAAACTTGTAGCTTTGACAATTTTCATGGTACAGTAGACTGTTTGGGGTAGATTTCATTTTGCAGCTGAATGATTGCTCTATAAAAAAAACTGGCACTTTTTTCATGGAAAACATCATACTACTTTATCGTTCACCTTTCACATTTCCTTTGTTATAATTATAACATTTTGCATTGCAGTAATGAGGTAATTTGCTTGGGGGTGTATTCAAGAACAAAAACAAAAACAGTTAATCACAAATACAGGAAATAACAGCATTATACCTTTATAAATTTTGTAGCTATGCAAGTTAGAACAAAAATTGTTATTGAGAGTTTTTACATATTGCGTACGTGTCATTTTTACTAAAGGAAAACATGAAGCTACTGTTGTTAATTTTTGTACTTTTCCCCTTTTTGCCTTGAAATAATTAGTAGGTGATTTATCTGACCGTATTCTGGACAAAGCAAAGACTTTGTTGCAAATACTTTATTTTATTTTTTTCTAGAGGAAAGTGAATAATTTTCTCGTATGTATCAACTAATGTGCGCTCTTTATTTCATGTACATAATGTGTTAGTTACCTTTTTTTGTGTCAATGTATAGGGCAATCATTCAGAAGAGCCATCTCTCTCAGAAAAAGAATAAATTTATAGAATAAATATATATCTTAAGTATATACAAAACCAATATGCACATGTATATTATATATGTGCAAACCCTGTGGAGAGGTAGTGCCGTCAGTGCACATCATGCGGTGCACTGTAGGCATTACTTAGGTTTTTGCAGCTCCCCTGTGGCTGCTAGATGCAACCTCTTTCATTCCTTTTACTCTACATCCATTCATATTCTTTTGCTTCTTCCTGTTACACCTTTCAAACCTTTCTAAACTGAATTTCCCTTTTGCAGCGCTGAATGACCTCAGAGGTCCCAGCACAATGTTTTTGACCTAAGTTCTATACTCTATATTCTTCTATATGTGTAACAAATATCTGGCACTTATTAAAAATTATAATAATCTTAGCTGTTGGTTTATGCAATAAGATGTACTATTTACAATAAACAGGTAAACACAACCAAGAAATGTCTCCACAATGGCTGAAAGAAATTGCAAATAGGTAGCTACAATGGCTGGCCATGCCAACTTCTTCTTGAAGATGATGTTAGCCAGTACTTCTTGAAAATTTGATACCTCTTAGAGCAGTCACCCTCATGTAGAGGGCCACCTGGCATGCATTACAGTGAGTTGAGATGTCTCTTCTTTTGCCACTCTTGTAGCACACAGAGAAGTGTTTCTTCCTGCTGGCATTAGCTATTCTTAGACACAAGGAACTAATGGTGTCTTCAGATGTTCAGAAGAATCCAAGATCCTTTGCCTCTTCTTGGATGATGGTTTTTCCTGAAGAAGATTGGCATGAATTCATCATCCCCATCATCTCTCTCTCCAACACAACAGGGCCATCAGAGTTTATATCTTTGACGGAAAGGACTGCTGGGCAGGCCTGGTGGACAGGAGGGCAATAGTAAGCCTGCTCATCAACAGGCAGGGAAAAAGCATGAGGAAAGTTGGTGCCACTAGTAGGTTGCATCTTGATGTTGGAGTAAAGCAGTGCATCCCGTGCCATCTTTTGAAATTCGAACTGTCATTTTCAAGCATCCTTGCTTGTGCTTCAGGTAAAATATGAGTAGTATTCTGCAGCAACAAGTGGACCTGTTGAAGCAACAACTTATGTTTCCACTTGGCACTCCACTGGGTGAGGCCGTGTTACTAGCTCTTCTGATCAAATCTATTGGTGTCCTTAATACTTGATGTATTGTTGTATCACACACACATGTTACAAGGTAAATAATTGTAGTGTTGACTTACCTTCCTTCTGTACTCACTTGTGGTGCACATACTCATCAACATCTGCACCATGAGCATTCTTGATCATACTAGTGAGCTGAGTGTTCTGCCAGTACGTACATCACAAAGGTACACACAGTATTCCCTTTGTGGCAGTAGTCTAGTGTGTTCTGAGGCACTTGGATTATTAAGCTTGCAGTGGTTTTGATACTCCTCTTGTCAACTGCCAAGTGCAAGAAGTGTTTATCCTGTTCTCTTGAAATTCCTCAGACAGGCTACAAAATCTTAGATTGTCCATGAAGACGTGGTATCCTTTATTCATATAATGTGCCACAATTCTAAATACAGTACATATCACAGAGGTATACTGTGCCACAGTGTGTGTAAAACTCACCTTGATAAATGTGCAAGCCCAGGATGTATCCACTTTCAGTCTCACATAAGAAATAAAATTTGATACCATACTTGTCAGGTTTAGGGGTTGTAAACCTTTATGGATTATCAACCTTGATAATAAAACTTGATAGCATACTTCTCAGGTTTAGCAGTTGTAAACCCATATGGATAATCAACCTTTATAGGAAAGCATGCCTTCATCCGTGGAGAGATTCTGCAGCTGCATATGCAATCTTTAGCTTTTTTCCTGTATGGCCTCCATGATGATCAGGATTTGCTTGAGCTTATCCCAGATGCCTTTTGGCCATGCCTTTTGATTGAAGAAGGGGAGATATTTGCCACTTTCTTCATGCTATTATACATCATAACCTGTTGGGCAATGTGTGTAACACCGGGGGTTGGCAACCTGTAGTCCTGTTCCTAAGGCCTGTGGCGTATCTCCATGCATTTGTGCAATGCCAGGTATTGTACAGTATGTATAGGTGCTGTTGCACTCATGCCATAAATATACTTGGTCCCTGTCTGTAACTGCACCCTGCAGTAGTTTACATACATACGTATATGTTTTTTCAATAAATGCTTGAAAAATAGGAACATCAGAAGCAGTTGGTGGAAACCAAGGAGGTTATAGGAATGGGCACAGACATCCTTTGGGTGGAACTGAACAGATGGACAACGGGTATTGAATCGCGCAACCGCTTGGGGTCCTCATTCACCATGAGTTGCTGATGTGTTTTGCTTTGTTTCCCCCTTCCTTCACCCTCTTGTACACACAAAATGTAATAATGACCACCACAGGAGAGATCTGAAGGAATTCTATTCTAACATAAATTCTGCTTTCTTGCTTCCGGCAGGGCTATAGTGGGGCAGCTTACTGAAATGGTGGGGACTTGCCGGACAGAAGTGTGACACTGTATGGTGATTCTTTACTCCTTAATGAACAAATCTAGTCATGGATATTTAAAATTTAGTTTTGCATTTTGAGAAGCCATGCCCCTTTTGACCATGCTGTTTGTGGGGTTCAACAAACTCTCATTTTCCACCATAGACTTATCATTTGAACAAAGTCTGAATTGTTTTACAGGTTTTCTATGGCGCCGAGTTGATTTTTCTCTTTCAAATGGACCAATATGTTTTTGTGTCAGTATTTGGAGTGTTCAGCATATATGTTGCGGGCAAATAAAAGAAATTTTTTTAAAAACGGTTTTCTGTTAAAAAATTTTCTTTCTTTACAAGCTATGCTTCCATGTGTACACATTTGAACAAAAACTTAGCAAATAATCAGTTCTTTCAACACAGACATGAACAAGTACTACATAGATGAATAAGGTGTCACTTCTTACCCTTGAACAGTGTTCAGAGAAGCACACATTCTTGTCTATTTGTTACGTGTGCACTTGCACAGCTGCATGCACCCAATTCCAACCTTTCCACAAGAATATCTTTTACATCCACTGTCAGTCTTACATACGCACTTAACCAGTTCATAGCAAGCTGCAGAGGCTGCAGGATGTGATGGTTTTATCCTTTGTCCAGCCCCAGTTTTCTGAAGAAGGTGCTGCTTGCGGTGGCTGATCACAGGTGACCCAGATACTTGTTTGATAGGCTGCATGTTTTGAATGCTGCAGTAAGTGATCTTGCATTGATGGAATGCCATCCATTGACTTGCTTCTTTGGCAGAACAGCTCTTTGCATGCTTCATTGACAGACTCCAGCTGGCTGGTTTTGTCATATAAGACAACTGAGCAGCATTTTTGGTGCTTGAAGTGATTGACATTAATGTCTATGGGAGTGTAAGGATGCTCTGCCATCAGAATGAAGGCATCTGTCACCCTAGGATAGCACTTCCATGCCTCCCAAGCTGTTTTTTCCCTCTTCCATAGAAAGACGATGAAGTGTCACAACCAGTAAAACTGTGAAATGCTGGCAATGCCACACACTTCTCCTTTCCCAAGGCCTGAGCAATACCATTAATGTGGATGTAGGTAAACTTCTTCCCTACTCCAAAGGCCACATGTTTCTGAGATGGAAGAACTTTCCAAGCAGGATGACGACAACATCATTGTCAACGGTGCGCACCAAGCATTTTGCACAGCCATTCTTCAAAGCATCTTGCAAGTGAAGGACAACACGAGTGTCCGCCTCTTCATGATCACATTGCCCCATACTGTGGTTTGACCCCGTCATGACAATCTGACCACGTGTGGTGATGACGCCCTTTTCTGGAGGAAACTTGCTCTTTGCAATTTTGTCTGAGAGGAATTCAAACAGTTCCTGCTTGTTGTCTGAACCTCTGAGAAAGTCACACCATTTTACAGGAATCTTGTTCTGATCCTTGACCTTTCTGCGTGCTCCTTTTCCCCTCTTATCTCCTGTCGATTCCTTGATGCTGTTCTTTGTATACATGTCCCAAATGACATCCAGTCTTTGAGTACTCTCCAGCTGGTTTCTGAGGGTGGGGAGAAACACAACATCTACGTTATGTGCACAACAGCAGCACCATCTGCAACTTTCATGTTAAAGGTACTAGGCGGTTCTACTTCTAATGCTGGTTTCTCCAATACAGCCAATAACTTCCAAACTAGGACAGTTGTCAGATTCTTCTGCTTCAGCAACACCCTGAAGGCATGCTTCAATATCCTCATCACCCAACTCTTCTGCATCAGCAGAACTTTGACCCTCCATCTGTGTTGCCTTCATCAGGCATGTCATCAGGTCCAACTTCGTCCCCAGGCGCAATCTGCCTCTGTCTGAAAGGGCAGGTGGACATTTGTTGTTTTCATGCATGAAAGTGTCCTTATCCATTTCTCTGTGCTGTGCCACAATATACAAATGGGCAAATGGGAGAAGAGATCCACATCAGTCTTCAGCGTTGCAGTCTTCTCTGATTGTTTTATCTTTACATTTGGCACTGATGACCTGAACAGTGGCAGCGAGTTGTTCTTGACCGAGACGTGGATGGACACACTGCACTTCAGCAGCACAGATTTCATGTAGCCCTGAAACTGCTGCTTACCAAGTGCCTCCATGTTGTGAACTGTACTCACAACTGATTCATCCAACACATCACAAGTGTCCAAAGTTAGAGGCTCAGGAGACTTGTGCAAGAAAAGGCTGCCTATTTCATAGATGGTTTATGAAAGATCCACTGCCCACTATGTGAAGATTTTCTGTGTAGAAAGGCCTTCTTCATGGTGAAGATGGTTTTCATTTTATTCTGTGAAGACGTTCTCCTCAAACTCTTTTGGGTCGTGCTTGCTCAGGACGTGCAGCATCCACTTTCGAAAGGCTGTGGGGTTCTCCTTTAGTCCAACAGCACCACCTGCACCTTTCAACCTCTCGTTATTCTGTTCGTGTACTTGGTCCACAGGCATTGAGGAAAAGCGGTTGGTTGTCTTAAAAACAACCCACTGTCCGCTCTGAGCAAATTCTTGCAGAATGGAGGGAAGAAGCCGCTCCACATCACGAATGTGCATTGGTAACCAACGCATAGTTGTTGTGGTCGAGTGAGAAGAACCAGGGTGCAAAAACCTTCAGTGCTTCCACATATAACTGGAAGTTTCTTGTACAGTGAGCCCTAACGAAGGTGAGAACCAGGAGCTCTAGCCTGAGGACTGTATTCTAGTATTGGAATGTTGGACTCTTCTCCATCATGTCCTGTCTCCACTCTTCTTTTGCCTCTTTGGTTTGAGATAAGTCTGTCTGGGAGAAGGGATCTTGCTGGAGCTTCACAAGGGCAAGAGCAGTGATCTGATGTGTTTGCTGTCTTGGTAATGTGGCAGCAGTTGAGAAAAGAAAATCTTTGCAGAAGTCTTCCTCTACTGTAAATAAAGAAAATTACGCATTAGTTTGTAAATATTTTTCATTATTACTCTTTTGATCGCAATTTAAGTTGAAATTTGTGGAAAAAAAGTGGTTTTTTTGGGAAAAATTGTATTAAAGACAATATTAAAGATATATAAAAACCAATGCATCATTTTTTGTTTTTTCGGAGGATATGATGACAAACAAATAACAGCAAACAGAGACAGGAGGTTATACGGCCCAGAGGGCATGTCACTGGCGCCTAAGTCGTTAGAGGGAGCCCTTACCTCCCTTGCCCCAGGCCTCTCGGAAGAGAAGCTTCTGGTGTGGCCTGTCTCTTTCTCCCAGCAGGAGGCCATGGCTATAGAGGCCACAGCGTGGACGTCGATCCATGTCACTTCATGGCTCGACCTGTGGTCTGGGGCAGTAGCTCGTTTCGCCATGGACCCCGACCTTCAAGATGAGGCACAGTTGGCCCAGTTCAAGGAGCCAGTCCTGTTTGGAGGGAAATCCATGGGCTTCCTTACAACCCAGTTGTTTACCCATTGGTCCTAGTGGGTTCTAAGAAGGAGGGACACTGTCTTGGCCAAACTCCTGAGGATAGGGAGGCCAAGGCCCTGAGGAACGCCCCGGTGTCGGGGTCCCTCTTCCCGGAGCAATTGGTGGAGGAGTCCCTATAGCATTGGAGGAAAGCCAGCCAAGACTCCATCATGTACAGGGCCTCTTCCTTCAGACAGCCGGTGCAGCGCAGGGGTCTGGAGCCCCCCCCAAGGCTAGGCAACAGCAGCAGAACGGGGCCTCCTCCGCCCCCAACAACCAAGATTCGTCCTCGGGAGGTTGGGGAGCGCAGGGGTCTCAGCCTTCCTCCAGAGCCCCTGCCACTCCCTCCTCCTCGTTCAGAGCCAGACTCTCCGCTTCCTTGAGGGGCAGAAATGGCCGCTTCCCCAGGAGGAAGTAGGAGTCGAGGCCCCTTACCCTGCCAGTTGCCACGGGTGGGGGTTTGCCTCTTGAACCATTGGGGGACTGGGAGGTTCTCGGAGCTGACCCCTGGACTGTTCAAGTCTTCAGGGCTGGTTACCGGATCCCCCTCCTAGACGAGAAGCCTCCCCTGACGGGGAAGCCCGACAGTGTGGCATTCCAGCCTCGAAACCCCAGTCACGTGGAGGCCCTTCGGCTGGAGGTTCTGTCTCTGCTAGAGAAGGGAGCCCTCCAGCAGGTGGTGGCCCTCTCCCCTGGGTTCTTCAGTCACTTCTTCCTGGTGGCAAAGGCCTTGGGGGGATGGAGATCAGTAATAAACCTGTCCGTCTTGAATACCTTCATTCTCAAGACGGCCTTCAAGATGGAGACCCTAAGATCGTTCCTTGCGGCCCTGAGGGAAGGGGACTTCATGATGTTCCTAGACCGCAAGGACACATATTTTCAGATTCCAGTGTACCCCTCCAGCAAGGAGTACCTTCGCATCAGGTGGGAGGGCAACACCTTTCAGTTCAGGACCCTCTGCTTCGGGTTGTCGGTGGCGCTGCAGGTCTTCACAGGAGTGTTCTCCCTTGTGTTGGCCTGGGCTCACAGGAGGGGGATCTGTCTCCTGCGGTACCTGGACGACTGGTTGCTCCTTTCCTCCTCAAGGGAGCTCTTGGAGGAGCAGAGGGACGAACTCCTGGCCCTCTGCGGGAGACTGGGCATCGTCCTGAACTGGCAAAAATCCCATCTGGTGCCTACCACCAGAATGGTCTATCTGGGGATGGACCTGGACACTGTGACAGCCAGTGCCTTCCTGTCGGAAGATTGGTTATCCAACTTCCTGTGTGTGGCACGTCCTTTCCTAGACAGTTCGCCCCCGGCCAGCAAGGGATTGGCAGAGGCTGCTGGGCCATCCCGTCTCCCTGGAGAAACTAGTCCCCCAAGGCAGACTAAAGCTGATGGCTATTCAGTGGAACCTGAAGGAGGGATGGGCATTGGGAGTGGACCACACTCAGAAACCCGTCTCCCCTCACAAGCCACAAGAGAAGCGCTATGTTGGTGGTTGGACGGAGCGAACTGCCGCCGGGGTGTGCCCTTCTCGGACATCCCTCTGGAGATGCTCCTGTTCACGGATGCGTTGAAGGAGGGTTGGGGGGCCCACCTCCAGTCGGTAATGAAGGGGGGACGTGGTCGGAGCAGGAACAGTGGCTCCACATCAACAGGTTGGAGTTACTGGCCATTCAAAGAGCTCTCCAGGCCTTCGAGCCGTAGATAACAACAGGACGGTGGCAGTCATGTGCGACAACGCCACAGTGGTGGCGCACATCAGGAAGCAAGGGAGGGCTGAAGTCGTGCTACCTTTGCGATCTGGTGGAAACCATCCTGGAATGGGCAGAAGGCATAGGAACCTCCCTGACGGCAAGAGTTCTTACTGGGGGAAAAAGAAAGTGTAAATAGCCGGACGAGCTCAGCAGGCAAGGTCAGGTTCTAGGGGCAGAGTGGCCCCTACACCCTGGATTGGTGGCAGAGCTGATTGGGATGCGGGGCTCCCCCTCCATAGACCTGTTTGCGACGAGCCTGAACGCCAAACTTCTGGTTTTCTGCTCCTTAGTTCCCGATCCGGCAGCAGCCTGGGAAGACGCGTTTCAACATCCGTGGGACTGTCTGGACTTAAACGTGTTCCCCCCCTTCTTAGTACTCAGACAGGCCCTCAACTGACTGAGGAACTCGAAGGGCACATTCATGACCCTAGTGGCCCCCATGTGGCTGGACAGGGCCTTGGGAGCTGCCCCACAGGCCAGACCTACTGAGACAGCCCCACTTCGAGAGGTACCACGAGGGTCTATCCTCCCTATCCCTTCACGGGTGGAGGCTATCGAATGCCTTCTGAGCAAGAAAGGCTTCTCCCGTAGGGTGGCCTCGCAGATGTCAGGGTACCTGAGGAAGTTGTCCATGGCTGTCTACCAGGCCAAGTGAAAGGTGTTTGGGGCATGGTGCAAGGAGCGGGGCCTTGAACTCCTACAGGCCAAAGTTCCCCACTTAGCAGAGTTCCTGGTTCACCGGAGGCTGGACAAGGGTCTCTCCATAGTGGCCGTAAAGGGAGTCCGGGCAGTGCTGGGCCAAGTCTTCTTTTTGAAAGGGATAGATCTGGGGAACTCCAGATTCCTCTCGATGCTCATTAGGAGCTTCAAACAAGCGTGCCCTCCCAGCTCCATGAGGGCTCCTCAATGGGACATAGCGAGAGTTCTCAGATGCCCTGAGGAAGCCTCTGTTATAGCCTCTCAAAGACATCCTGGACAGGGAGCTGACTCTCAAAACAGTTTTCCTGTTGGCCTTAGCCTCCTCCAAGCGGGTGGGAGAGCTGCATGGTCTCTCATACGTGGTTTTGCACTCGAAAGGGTGGAAAGATCTCGCCTTTAGATTTGTGCCCTCCTTCATGGCCAAGACCCAGAACCCCTCGGTGGTGGATGATAGATTCGGGATGATAGATTCATGGACCCCCTCCTGTTCCCGGTCCGGGCTATGAGGAAATACCTCAGTAGGACGGAGCGGTTTAGGCCAGGGATTCAGAACCTCTTTGTTACCATGGGCCAAGTGAACAAGGCACTCTCGAAGAATACCATCTCTTTCTGGTTGAGGGAGACCATCAAGAGAGCCTATGAAGGAGCGGGACTTCCTCCTCTGCAGGGGGCCAAGCCCCATGACATCAGGGGTATCGGTATGTCTCTGTCGTTCTCTAAGAACTTGGCGGTCAGTCAGGTCCTGCAAGCCGGGGTGTGGAGCAGACTTCCCACCTTTATGGCCCATTACCTAAATTTGAGATTGTACCAGGAAGTCTCTCGACTCCTTTGAGATCGGTTCAGTGGTGGCTGGACAACAGAGGGTCCTAGCCCCACCAAGGATAGGAGCTTAGGGTATGAGTGGTGCCATGAATGTAGTGCATTACTATCCCCCCCCACCCCCCCCCCCCCCCCCCCCCCCTATCCTTCTCCATCCTTGGGCCTTCGGCGTATATCTCAGAACCCTACAACTCTTCAGGTAAGCCCAGGGGAACTTATAGCCTTCGAAGTACAAACCATTGCATTATACGATACCATTTTGGGGGAAGAATTTCCATCCTTCCACTCCGCACCAGGGCGGATGTTGCTCCCCCTCCCCCTGCCCAGCCCTACATCACCCAACGAGCAAAGCTGGGTCCACATGGGGGCGCCCTCCGGACTTTTTCCAGGCTGCTCCTTCCCTAGGTACTCCCACCTCCTAAGGAGTAAGTCTCCTACAATAGTAGTTCAAGGTAAGTATACGGCATCAGAACAAATCACAAATTCTTGGTAATTTGTATTTTCCTAGCTACACATACCTCGAATTACGGAGTTTTCTGGGCTCAGCTCGTGTCGCTGCGCGAAATATCCTTTAATCTATTATTTCTAGGGTAAATGTACTAACAACATACCAGAGAATAAAATAAATAAAGAAAAAGGTCAGTACAACTGACTCGCTCACTCCAAGAGGGTGTCGGTATGAACACTATGGCGAGTGAGACCACTACCACGAGCCGCTGCCAATAGAAATCTCCCACTACAAAATCCCCACAAGAGGGGAGCCGACCACAGAGTGGGCAGCAGCTACTACTACTCCATCCCATGCTGCCGACTGCTGCGCCTCTGGTGGCCATCCTTTTCAGTTAGCGCACTGTATACACGTGCCCTTTTTTGCTCTGTGTTTTTGTGCCCTTTATTTTTGGATTTACTTAATCATGGAGCGTGCAGCCATCGCAGCAGCTAAGTTAGAGTACTCAATGTTTATTGCTATTTGTTTTTTCCGTCCTTGAGCCAGTATTTGCCGTTTTTTAGGTATAAATACGAACTCTAGGTCGGAAGCATGGCAGCATTGTTCTGCCTCGTGGCGGGTTCGTTCTTGGTCTTCCATACCCAGAACCTTCCCTTACTTTAGTACGCTCTATTTTTAGCATCCTATTTGTTTTTGGGTACAGTCTACGCGGTTTATGTCATGCATGCATGTCTTTTACCTTACGTAGGCTCCTTCTATCCAGACCCTAGCCACGGCTCTTAGTATCGGCCCCCGCTAGCTTAGTGGTAGACTTTCTTTCGGGTTAGTCGTACACTCCTGGATTGTTTCTCCTACTATTTTGTTTTCTTTCTTTCATGTTTTATTTAATTTATGATGTTTTTGTTAGTGTAGGCGTCTGGCTTCATCTAGCCTAGGTTATGGCCCATAGGGCCCATGCGCTACCGCTCTTCAGTTCGGTTGCTTCCTTATAGCTTCTCTCTGATCAGCCGGTTGTGTATTCTAGGCCTTATCATTTCATTGTTTTGTTGTTACCGCCACCCGTGGTCACTACGTGATCACGGAGCAGCCAGACGCCTGTCCAGTCATCTCCCCTCCTCCCGCTCTTCCATAGGGCCGGGGGGAGGGTTGGTCTGCCCACGCTCGCTCCGCATACCCGAGCCTGCCTCCCTCTCCCCCAGACCTTACAGACCTTACAGACCTTACATCTTGTTCGGGTTGCCCCAGGTCCCTCAGTGTGAGGCACCTCTAATGTCTACCAGAGAGTTGCTAGTACATCTTCCGGTATATTTTGCATCTTCCAATCTTGGATGGTCTGGGATGCAGTTTAGATATTTGTCGAGCTTATTCTTAAACACATCTACGCTCACTCCTGATATATTCTTCAGATGAGCTGGCAACGCATTGAATAGACGCTGCATTATCGATTGCGGGTGCGTGTAGTGGATTAATGTGTCCTGTGGTGCTTTCCTTATTTTTTCCTGGTATAGTTTTGGGCACTATTAATCTACCTCTGCTTGCTCTTTCTGATATTTTAGTTCCATGATATTTTCTGCTATTCCTTCTATCTGTTTCCATGCCTGAATTATCATGTAGCGTTCTCTTCTCCTTTCTAGACTATATAATTTTAAGAATTGTAGTCTTTCCCAGTAGTCTAGGTCCTTAACTTCTTCTATTCTAGCTGTAAAGGACCTTTGTACACTCTCTATTTGTGCAATATCCTTTTGATAGTGTGGGTACCATATCATATTGCAATATTCAAGTTGGGACTACGAACATATGTTTTATAAAGCATAATCATGTGTTCAGCTTTTCTTGTTTTGAAGTGCCGTAACAAACATTCCCATTTTTGCTTTACATTTTGCCAACAGAGTTGCTATTTGATCATTGCATAACATGTTCCTATTCATCATCACACCAAGGTCTTTAACTGCTTCCTTATTTGTGATGGTCTCATTATTAGGTCCCTTATATGCATATAGCTTTCTTTCTCTGTCTCCATAATTTATTGATTCAAATTTATCAGAGTTAAATACCATCCTATTTACCTCTGCCCAATCATATACTTTGTTAAGGTCTCTTTGTAGAGCGTTCCTATCTTCATCACAAGTAATTTCTCTACTTATTCTTGTGTCATCTGCGAAACTACTCACTACCGAATCCTTAACATTATTGTCTATGTCTTCAATCATAATAACAAACAGTATTGCAGCTAACACCGTACCTTGCGGCACACCGGATATTACCTTGGCTTCATCCGATTTCTCGTCGTTTGCAATAACTATCTGTTTTCTGTTGTGTAAAAATTCTTTTAACCATCTTCCTACTTTATCCACGATATTGTGTTTTCTAATTTTCTTCGCCAATATATTATGGTCTACTTTATCAAAAGCTTTTGCAAAGTCTAAATAAACCACATCTGTTTCATTTCGACTTTTCATATTTTTGAATATGTTTCACGGTGGACTAACAGTTGGGTTTGTGTACTTTTTCCGGGTACGAAACCATGTTGTCCTTTATTAAACAAATTATTTTTATTAATAAATGTTTCATAATATTTTTCTTCATTACCCTTTCATACACTTTCATAATATGTGATGTTAGACTCACAGGCCTATAATTACTTGCCTCTAGTCTTGATCCACTTTTGAAAGTAGGGGTAATATATGCTAATTTGTGCTCATCATATATCTTGCCTGTATCTACACTTTGTCTTAATAATATTGCAAGTGGCTTTGCGATAGAATGAACTACTTTCTTTAACAAAATAGCAGGAATTCCATCAGGCCCTGCAGCAGCTCCATTTTTAATTTCATTAATAGCCTGCACAATATCAGCTTCATTAATATCTATGTCAGCTAAATATTCACTATTTTATCCCTCCCCACTTCTATATCATTATCTTCATTATCTATTCTAGGGGTGAATTCTCTCTTATATCGTTCTGCCAGTATGTTGCAAATTTCCTTTTTTTTCATTCGTTAATCTCCCTTCAATTCTCAGAGGGCCTATTTCTATTCTTCTTTTATTCATCTTCTTCGCATATGAGTATAATAGTTTGGGGTTTTGGCTTGATATTTAATAGGGTTTTTTCTTCCAAGTCCCGTTTTTCATTTTCTTTGATTGTATAATCTTTGTTCTGCATTTTCTATCTTACTTTTTAGTTCTATAACTTTCCATGCATTTTTTCTTTTGCAAGACCTTTTTTCCACTTTCTGATTTTCTGGAACAAGATCCTTCTGTCTCTTGGTATGCATGAATGATGTTTACTTTTCTTCTTCGGTATATTTTTATTTTTTCCACTATTATCTCCAATAGTTTTATATAATATCTCCGTATTTACCCTTATGTCATCACTTACGAAAATGTTATCCCAATCTTTGTTTAATTCTTCATTAATTTCTGGGAACCATTTTTATTTTTATTTTTACTGTAAAGAAGTTTGTATTTTGCCATATCCTTCCCACTTTTTCATTTCTTGCTTATCTCTATTTTCACTTGCTTTGGAATGAACTGTTAATTCTATGACATTATGGTCTGAAATACTCGCATTATAAACTATTATTTCTTTAACATAATTCATCTCGTTCACAAATACTAGGTCTAAAGTATTTTCCTTTCTTGTTGGCAGGTGATTTATTTGTTGAATGTTGTATTCTAGTAGCATATCTAATAGCTTTTCAAATTGCCTCTTATCTTCTGCACTACTATTACTCTCTTTTTTATATGTATAAGTACAACCACAATCTCCTATTCGTTCTTTCCATTCTACGAAAGGAAAGTTGAAGTCACCAGATAGGAGAATAGTCCAGTCCTTGTGATTTCTACATATATCATCCAATTTTTCAATTATTAAGTCAAACTCTTTAGTATTAGGAGGTCTATATAAGGGATTTTGACGAAGGAAAAATCTATTTCTGGGTGATTGGCTCGTGTCGCCCTATGAAAGTATCCTTAATATCATTCTTTCTAGGTAAAATTAGCCTAAAATTACCAGAGAAAAACAAAATTAAGAAAATGTCAGTAAAACTGACTCGCTCACTCTTAAAAAGAAGTGTCGGTATGATATAGGGGCGAGTGTGGAACACTACCACGAGACAAACACCAATTAGAACTTCCCTATCAGAATCCCCCCAAGAGAGAGCTGATACCAACGGGCGATGCAGCCTCTACTACTACTACTAGAGGACGCCACGGACAGCAGCGCCCCTAGCGGTCATCCTTAATTAAAACATAAATACATCTTGTCCTGCAAGGGGGGGAAAACAAACCATAAAAAAGGGGGTGGGTTTCATAGGGCGACACGAGCCAATCACCCAGAAATAGATTTTTCCTTCGTCAAAATCCCTTTTGGGGCTCAGCTCGTGTCGGCCTATGAAAGAGTACCAGAGAAACAGACAATGATGGTGTGAAAAGGAAATAATGAAAAACAGTTTAAAATGATGGATATAATATAAGTAAATCAAATATAGCATACAAATTAAGCACTTCAAACTAACTTATTACAATAATAAATAACAGAATGTTTAGTAAACTTAAAGTACTTAAATGGTAGATAATTAAAAATTACAGATATGCATGTAAAATAAGGAAAAATTGGGATTTACTTCAATTAGAATTATATAATTACAAATATATACATACATGTGTCCTACCCTAGCATAAAAATAAGGATAGGTACACTCAAATCCATCATTAACACAATTAATTCAAATATATACAAACACATTGTGACTGAAGCTCATCACAAACCCAATTGGTGAATATACAAACATATTGTGTCCTACCCTAGCAAAAAAATAAGGGTAGGAACACTGAAGTACATATCAGTACAAGGGTGGTTGTCCCTAGCAAAAAAATAAGGGACAATCCACTATATGATACAACGGCTAAGGCTATGATGTTGAGTAGCCTGACAATAGGTTGAGGCATGTTGGTTGAAGTAGGTAGAAAGGAGACCTGGATCAATACTACAACTACTAAACAGTATCAGGGGAAACTATGTTTCCCTGCTGCTACTGCTGAAAACTTTAAAGATTCCAAGGACTTTAAATAATGCCGTTTAAAGACTGTCGGGGATTTCCATCCCAGTATACTTCTTAAGATCCTCAAAGTTCATATGTTGGAAATAATTAATTGAGTGGCTACTCCCCTGATATCATGTGCTTTTGGGAATGAAGACTCAGGGTTGGCTTGTTTAATGAAGTAAAGGATTTGCTGTCTAATACCTTTAACTGATAAAGTACCACCTTTTCTCTCATAAAGAGAGCACCTGAGGATCTAGAAGAAGTACGAGAAAGAAAGGCTCTAAGAGTTGATACTGGGCAGAGAGAAGGATCCTGTGGAAGTGGGATAACCTTCCAAGGCCCCACCTTGCAAGAGGATCTTCATTTTTGGCTAAAAAGCTACGATCCGGGGCAAGTAGAACTTCTCCTGATGGGAGGAACTCCACATGACCCGCATCCCTGGATAGAGCCGACAGTTCTGAAATTCTAGCTCCTGAGGCTAGGCTTAGTAAGAATAATGTCTTCCTCAGGAGCATAATGAACGTACAAGATGAGTTGTCAGTATCTGAAGCTAGTTTGAGGACATCATTTAAGAACCATGAAACTGTAGTAGGCCTCTGAGAAGGTCTAAGTCTAGCACAGGCTTTAGGGATAGATGTGAAATAAGATTCAGTCAAATCTATCTGAAAACCTACTTGAAAGATTTTCTTCAAAGCCGATTTGTGAGTGGTAATCGTGCTAGCTGCTAAACCTTTTTTCAAACAAGGATCTGAAAAAGGATATAGCCAAATTAACTGTCATGGTTGTGGTGTTCGATTCTCTCAGGAAAGATGCTAATTTTTTAACAGCTGAGTCATATTGTCTAATGGTTGACTCTCTCTTATCTGATTCTAGGAAGAGAATGTTCTGTGGATCAATGTCAGCATCTTTATTAGCCGCAAACTTCATGAAGTCCATAAAGTTAGGGTCTGGAGAGTTCTTGAGGAAGCGAACACAGTCCTCATTTGTACTGATTGTGACAGTTTGGGATTGGGGATCCGTTGAGGTCGGAGACCCAATTCCAAAAGAAGAGGATACCAGTTGCTCTTGGGCAATCCGGTGCAATCAGAGCTACTATCCTTTGAAGGACCTTAGTTTGTCCAGGACCTTCAAGAGCAGATTCACTGGAGGAAAAACAAAAATTCTCCTCCACTGATTCCAATCCAACGACAGGGCGTCCGTGGCATAAGCCAGAGGGTCCAGGTTGGGGGCCACATAGCAAGGGAGCTTGTGGTTCGCTTGTGAGGCGAAGAGATCCACCTGGAGACCTGGGACTCTCCGGCTTACCCACTGGAATGACCCGACGTCCAGAGACCACTCTGTATTCCAGAGGAACTGACCGGGACAGGGCGTTCTGCTATCACATTTTTTCTTACTCCTGCCAGGTGAGTGGCAGACAGGTGCCATTTGTGTTTGTTTGCTAATGCAAAGATGGCTATCATGACATGGTTCACATGCTTGGATTTGGACCTCCTCTGTTGATGCAGTGAACTACTACTGCACTGTCCAAAACTAGCCTTAGATGAGACTTCTTCGGGGGAAGCAGTCTCTTCAGAGTAAGAAATACTGCCATTGCTTCCAACACGTTTATGTGGAGCTGGCGAAATTGAACTGACCAAGTCCCCTGAACCTGTTTGAACTGGGAGTATCCCCCCACCCGGACAGGGAAGCATCCGTGTGAATGGTTAACACTGGGAGGGGATAGTTGAAGCGGTACCTTCTTGGCTAAGTTCTTTACTTTTGACCAAGGCCGTAGTTGGTTGCGGAGGATCTGAGGAATTACTGACAACTTGTCTCGATATTTGGAGTTTGCTCTTGACCGCCAAATTCGATTTATATCTTTCAGCCTTGCTTTCAGAAGGATATCTGTTACCGAAGCAAACTGAAGAGACCCTAGGATTCTCTCCTGGTTTCTTCTTGATGTCTGTTTGCATTTGAGGAATTGCCTGACAGATTTTGCTATTTCCTTCCGTTTGGCCACTGGAATTGATAGATCGTGGGAAGACAAATCCCATTGGATTCCTAGCCACTGAAAACGAGATTCCGGGGTAAGTCTGGATTTCGTTTGTTTATCTGGAACCCACCGATGTTCCAGAAAGTGAACTACCTTTTTGGTAGCTTCGAGACATTCCTCGACTGTTGGCGCCCAGATCAACCAATCGTCGAGGTATGCCGCTACCATGATTCCCTGAGCTCTCAATGTTGTACAACCACTTCTGCTATCTTTGTGAATACCCTGGGGCTACATTCAGACCGAAGGGCATCACTTTGAATGAGAATGTCTGAATTCCTAGCCTGAATCCTAGGAATGGGCGGAAGTGCCTGGCTATAGGGATATGATAGTATGCGTCTGTAAGATCGATGGAGCATGTGACGGCTCCACGCGGAAGTAGGGTCCTTACTTGAGAGAGGGTAAGCATCTTGAACTTGTCGCAGCGAATGAAAGAGTTTAGCTTTGACAAAGTCTAAGATTACCCTTCTTTTTGTTGAGCCTTTCTTTGGCACGCGAATAATAAGCGCCCTTGAAATTTTAGATGTTTGACTCTCGCAATAGCTCCTTTCTGAAGGAGTTCTTCCGCGTAATCTATCAATTCCTTTGACGGTATCTGATGAAATGATTTGATTGGGGGAGGATCCTTGATCCAACTCCAGCCTAATCCTTTGGACACTATGCTCTGTGCCCAATTGCTGAACCCCCACCTGTGGCGGCAAGAGGCGAAACAGCCTCCCTCCTACCTGGGGGAGACCTCATTGCTGATGGGCGGGTTGGCCACCACGCCCTCCTCTGAACTGCTTACTCCTTGTGCCCCTTCCTGCGCCACGATGACGAAAGTAAACCTCTCGCCCTACCCTCCCTCGGTTGAGAGTAGCCTTGAGCCTCATAAGCAGGGTTAAACGGCAGGCGAGATAGCGTAGGAAGTAGAGGGTTGCGATTGCTGGGGCACCAGGAGGAAAGGCTGGGTCTGTTTAGATGTGGCAGGTTGTCCCTGTTGGGTAACTGGGACTGCCTGCACAAACTGCTGCTGATGCTGAAGTTTTTTATATGGCTGGAACCTCTTACAGCCTTCTTTGGTTTCTTGCCAGCAGTGGGAACGGATTCCTGTTTTCCTCTTAGAGGAAATACCCCACCTAGCTCTAAGGCTCTGGTTGAGTCTAGCAGCTTCGTGGTGGACTTCGTTCACTGCGGACTCTGGAAGAGATCCGCTCCCCACATGCTCGCAGCCAAGAGTCTATTAGGCTCGTGGCTTGGAAGAAGTCAAAAGCGTCTGACAGAACCGTCTGAAACTGTGATTTCGCCAGAATCTTGAACAGCGGTTCGTTAGCGTATGAAAGTGCAGCCATTTCCGTAACGATAAGAGAGTTAAGGGACCTGCCAAACCTAGTTCGCGCATCGAACTCTGCCTGGATTAGGGAATCCGGCAGCCTAGGTATTTCTCACCGAACTGGTCCCATGGCGCAGTCCGGCTTGAGTTTACCCAGCGTGAATGTAGCTGGCAGGTTTTCCATAACTCTCCGAAAGGCGGGGAAGAGTGGAGAGGTAGACTCCGACTCTCTCAACTGTGGAATGGGCTCATCCTTGAGGACTGCCTGAAGAGCCTCTCCACCATTTCGTGGCGAACGGAAGAGAGACCTCCTCTTCCGTTGCGAAAATAGTGAAGGGACTCTTGTAGGCCTGGAGTCTAGTGTTAGTACACTCCCAGTCCTCAAGGCAGTGAACCCATTCTCGTTGTGCGTGATCTCTACTGTAGAGAACTGACTCCTTCGAGATCTTATCCTCTCTCGTAAGAGCTGTTGGCGTCAGCCTAGCATACCCCATGAAAGGCTGCGACAGACCCGGAGGATAGAACTCGAAGTCCTCAATCCTTCGAGTACCAAACTCCGGATCGAAATCATCCCGTCCTTAAAAGGAGCGTAGGCCGCTACTCTCCATGGATTCTCCATAGAGAAAGCTGGTAAGGAGTCGTAAGGCGGAAGTTGGAGAATCCCCGTGCTAGATGCAGGGGAGACTGGGGGAGGAGCCTGAGATAGCCCAGCTACTCGATCCTCATTCTCTCTCATCCTATTAGAGAGGTCCTGGATAGTCTGTCCAGTTTGAGACAGACTGTTCGACAATTGCGCGAACATCTGCTCAAAACGTGTTCCCCATGCCGAAATTGGGAACCTACCATCAATCTACCTGTTCCATCATTCCTGGTGAGACAGAAGAGGGAACGGAGGAGCTGGTGCTTGCCACCCCTGCCGGCATAGCCGGAGAGGGGGCAGCGGAGGCGGGAGAGGGGCAGCGACTCCGGTGGTAAGCTGCTTCGAGCCTTCTTCTTCGAAGCCTTGCTTCTGGAGCTCTTCGACTGGGAAGAGCTCGGCTTAGCCTTCACCGCATCGGCGTATGAAGTCGACGACTTCCTGGCCGAAGAAGACGAAGACGAACTTCCTGAAGCAGTCGTCGTTAGGACAAGGTCTTCGGTTCTCAGTCTTTCCCTTGCTCCTTAGGAGGTACAGAGATAGCGGGAGGGCGGCTAGGGATCTCGGATCCCGGAAAGCCTTGGAAAGAGGCAGAAGAAGAAGGGACAGGAGAAGATCCAGGAGCTGCCCAAGGAAAAGACCTTGGGCGCCCGACAAACCTACCTCAACCAACAAATCCTCACTTACTACCGCCATCGGCTCGAGGTTCAGGTCCAGGGCAGCGACGTCCGGAACTGACTCCTGGGAGGCTACGACCCCAAACGATTGCTGGAGTTCTTGCTGGATGGAGGCTATCACTGGGGCGGCGGCCAAGGGGTCGACGTAGCCCGTCGACTTGCCCGCAGGGAAGATCTGGATGGCCAAGTTCCTATCTAATATGTAGGGCTGGCCCTTGGCGGCGTTTTTTCCAAAGCCGCCCACCCACGCTTTCAGGGTGGCGAGAGCGACTTCCCTCACACCGCTAGCCTGAAAGAAAGGTGGGATTAGCTACCAATTGCGGACAGGGTTAACAAACTTACGAACTAGAAGTTGTTAGTAAAATCATAAGTAACCTTATAATGGACATACCCCATCTCCCAGCTGAGCGACCAGGGTCGTAGCATATAGCGCAGGCCTCGGGGTGCCAGACGATCGTCTCATTGTACGACGTGGCACACGGGGCGTGAGACCTGCACTCGTCATGTCCACAGGGGTCATACAGCGTCGCATTACAGGCCGGGACCTGGCAGTTGGTAGCCTGTAAGTGGAAAGGTACATGAGTACAGAGTAAACACTTACAGCCTAACATATGCTCCGCTGGTGCCGGAGCGATAAAGTTAGATAAAACCAGAGCCCCGCTAAAATACGTGTGGTAACCAGGTTGGAAGATAGGCTATGGCTCCGCCAATGGCGGAGGCACAAGAATCAACCAACTAGGAGTGGTGGTAATGGAAACCACGACGGACAATGGCGGGGATGGTTGATAAAATGAATATAATAACACACAATTCATTGTAAAAAATCTTATAATAGGGTATATCCTTAAAAAAAAAACAAAATTAAAACAACATTAAAACGTCTTCTCTCCACCCGTCTACTAGAAGAGTGTGTAGGTAAGGATAAACTCCCTTCCGATAGCGGGGAGAGATATAAGGATATAGTAGGCAAGCAAACGACCGACCATAGCGCCCACCCTGCCCACTAGCGGAGCCAATATCTATAACCAAAGGGGGCCCCGGCTGCGACGGAAGGCTCCTTTATTTCGTATCGTAAGAGAGGTGGCTGAGCAATGGGGCGGGGGGGCGGGGGGGGAGGGAGGTCCCGGCGAAACACGGCGGGAGCGAGGAAAGGGGGGAGGGATGGCCTACTCCTCCCCGCCTCACCAACTACCCGTATGGAGACCCGGTACCTCTATAGTGGTACCCCTATACCCCCTGCTGGCGGAACCCCCCGGTCACCTCCGAGAGTGTTAGAGAAGGCGATGAGGTTGTCATGACAACCAAGGGGTCCCCCAGCTCCTCCCTACATCAGAGAGGGAGGGAAGGGGGGGCAGGGTAAGGTGCTATAGGACACGTGACCGCAAGTGGCCTAGGCCGCGAGCAACACAACCGTGGTAGGGCCACGTGAACCAAGCTGTACCAACATGTGGAACAAGCACCTAGGCTAGCCTAACACCCTAAATAATAATATACATCGAAAAGGGGGAAGAGACACTTTTAGTAAAAGAGAAAGAAGCCCAGGAGGAGGCAGACTGTTCCGAGAAACAGAAGCCTACTCGAAGCCAGCGATAGCCGATGTAGAGCAAGAGCCGGGATGCTGGGCCGAAAATAATAATAATAGCCCTAAATACCAAGCTAAGAGAATGGTAGGAGGGCTGAACTAGCTAAAACTCGATGTAAACAATGAATGTGAAAAAGTAAGCCCATAAGCATAAGAAGTCCCAGTATGGAGGACCGGGAATTCTTACGAGGCGGCATGGCCGCCACGAGACAACCGAGGAACCGTATATGACCTATAAAAAGGAAAATACTGGTACCCGGAAGACAAAAATACAGTAAAATGTTACTTATGAGTTACTTAACTTAGCCGTGGCGATTGCAGAGCGTTCCATGATACAGATGCGGATAATTCGCAAGAAAAGCAAAAAGACGAGCACAAGAAAATGGCTGACTTGCCGCTGGCGCTAAAAATTAAGGATGTCCGCTAGGGGCGCTGCTGTCCGTGGCGTCCCTCTAGTAGTGTAGTAGAGGCTGCATCGCCCGTTGGTATCAGCTCTCTCTTGGGGGGATTCTGATAGGGAAGTTCTAATTGGTGTTTGTCTCGTGGTAGTGTTCCACACTCGCCCCTATATCATACCGACACTTCTTTTTAAGAGTGAGCGAGTCAGTTTTACTGACATTTTCTTAATTTTGTTTTTCTCTGGTAATTTTAGGCTAATTTTACCTAGAAAGAATGATATTAAGGATACTTTCATAGGCCGACACGAGCTGAGCCCAGAAATTACTATGTTCATCAATTTTTCAGATTCAAATTACTACCGCTATTAGTTCACATTCTGAGTTACTATATTTCTCATATATTTTTCCTTGTTTTTGTCTTTCCCATATATTGCGGTTCCCCCTTGATTCCTATTTTTTCTATCTGATCTATAAGTTTGGAAACCCTTTTTTTATTTGATCATCATTCCCAGTCTCTTGGGAATACCAGGTTTCACTTATATTCATTATATCTATTTTCTTTTCATTTTGGGTTAGTTCTTCTAAGTACTCTATTTTTCTTTTTGAGTTACTCGTAACTAAACCCTGCGCATTCATCACTATGATGGTTTGCGTGTTTTTCTCCTTCTTTAATACTGATAGTAATAAGGATTTTCCCATGTCTCTTTCCTGTTCTGGTATGTTGTTCTTTTTTTCATTTCCAGAAATTCTGACATTAAAAAATCCAACTTTTCCATAATATTTGATCTTCCTTCATCATAATTATTAATTTTGTGTCTGAATCTGCAATTTTCTCCGTTTCTGCAATATCCTCTTGCATAATAAATACAGTAGAATTCGGAGCTGATGCTTTGAAATTTTTTGCTGACACCTCTGCATATCTCATTGGTGGTTTGCTTTTCTCTTTTACCTGATATTCTTGATTTCTCTCTTTATTTGTTTCTTTCTTATTTTGGATTTTATTACTTGGTTGGTTATTTATTTGATTATGATTCATGGCTACAGGGTGCATATATTTGCATTTTTTGTCGAACTTACATCCTTTTTCCTTCTTTTAGGGTTTTTACATATTTTTGGTGCAGATCTCTGCAATCATCCCCATATCCATCTAAGTATGCACATTTACCATATATTTCATAGTTTGACATATCTTAGGATGTTTGTAGTAACATCTTTCTCCAAATCTGCAATTCCCTCTTTTCAAAAGGTTGCAGATTTTGTCTTTCTTGTCTATTTTTTCCTCTTTCCCGTCATTGTATAGATCTGGGTAGAGCCTCTTCGGGATTTGCTTTTCTGTTGTCATATCGTAATTTATTTCTTCGTAGGTATGCTGCTTTATTGCCTCATATGTAGTATCAATGAGTATCTCTGCATCCATACTTTTATCTTGTTCTTTGTTTTTCCTTATTTTTTTCTGTCATTTCATTTTTGTTTACTTTTCTTCCGTTTTCCTCTTCTTCTTTTCTTCTTCTTCTTTCCTCTTCCTCTTCTTCTTCATCCTCAACTATTTGTACATTCAATCTTGATTTAATAACATGTCTATCCATGAGTAGAGGGACGGGACAGATCCAGAGCTGACTCGACCTCTCCAGCTTCTCGGTCCCGGTCCGGATGGCTAGCGGGGGGGGGGACTGGCCCTTCCCCCCTCAGTCACTTCTCCGTCGCTTCCTCCTCCGTTGCTAGCGCGAGTCTGTGTGCCCTCTCGCCCTTTCCCACCTTACTGGGGCTCCTTTTCTACCGCGGAGCTCCGGCATCCAAGTGGAAAGGTGCTAGTCCACCCCGCCGCAGGGTGGACTGAGGCATACAGTTGGTCTCTACTAACCCCTCCGTCGCGCTGAAATCGTGACACACTCCGCCACGCACTGGACTTAGTCCGGTACGTTCGATTTTATAGGTTTAAGAATCAGTTATGTTAAACTAGTAAGTTTATCTTAAGCTACCTTAAACCATCCCCCCTCCCTTGTCTGCCTCACCGGATCTCTCCGGGGTTATAGACCTATTCAGGCGTTAAGGGAGGGGTTATGCCCAAATTTTTTTCCGAGCTCCGGCATGCAGCGGAGCTTCTTCTGTCCTTTAGCCTGTAAGTGATAGCCTTTAAGATGCTCATGTGTCTTTTCACTTACAGACCACCACTGTGAGCATCCGGGTATGCGCCGCCACGCTTCAAGACCCCTGTGGACATGAAGTTTGCCGGTCCCATGCTCCATGCGCGACTCCGCACGGGGACCTCAGGTCTGGTCACGAGACATGCACCATCTGTTATGATCTGGTGAGCCAGCTCTTAGACGGGGGTAAGTATTTGCCAACTCCGTTAGCCAGTCCCTACTTCGTTATAGTTCTTAAGTTTTAAAAAATTCAGATCTTTCTTAGACTTAAGATAAAAATACAGGGGATTTCGCATCCCCTATAATTTTAAGTTAAGCTTTTAATTTGCTTTTAGTTTTAAGTTTAATCTTAAAAACTAATAAATACCCTCTCTTCCAGGCTCCGGCTGTGAAGGCACCACCGCACTGGCAACCCTGCGGGCCTGGGTCGGCGGTTTTTGGGAAGAACGCCGCCAAGGGTATGCCTACATTCTCGAGAAGAGGTTGGCGGTCCTGATCTTCCCCGGAGGCAAGTCAACGGGCTACGTCGACCCAGCAGAGGCGGCCCCGACTATTGCGTTCATTCAAACAACAGCTCGCTGCCCGTCGTTGACGGATCCAGGCCAGGACATCTCCTCGGAAGTCGCGACATTAGATCTTAATATTGAACCCATGGTAGGTGTAGACGACCTGTTGGTCGAGGTGAGTAGGTTGGACGCCCAAGGATGCCCTTGGGTGCCACTGGATCTTCTACCCCTGCAAACTCCCCATCCTTCCAAGGCTTTACAGGTACAGAACTGTATACTTCTCCTGATGCTTCCGTTAGACCTAAGGTCAAAAAAGGACAAGCAGTAAAAAACCTTGACTAAGACGTCGTCGTCGTCTAAAAAGACGGCGTCCGGCGTCATCATCATCTCGTAGGTCTCCGGCTAAAAACCCCGGAGCAGAGAGGTCTAAAGCTTCTGGGTCCGGCTCCAAATCCTCTAGGAGTAGATCCTCCAGGGAGAGATCACACACTCCAGCGGATGCAACCGTTCCCCACTACCTTTGGTTCCGGTTTTCAGAGCCACCCGTCCACCTCCGCAGCAGCTCCGGCTTTGGATCCCAAAACACTGGCCTGCAACAATAATGTGCGATCTGGTGGGGTCTCTGAAAACCAGTATGGAACAGATGTTCTCCCGGTTGTCTGATAGGATCAGCTCCCAGGACAACATTATAGCCGGACTGAGCCAAGCTCCGCTAGCTTCTCCCCCACCTTTCAGCACAGGGGGAGCGCAAATTGCCCCCGTATGACTCTCTACCTCCGTTCAGTATGAACAATCCTTGGAGAGTAGCGTCATACGCCCCCCCTTCCAGGACGGGCTTATTTCTATCCCGGAATGTGGAACTCGGAGGATTGAAGACTTCGAGTTCTACCCGGAAGAACTTCAGCCTCCGTTCATCGGCTACGCCAGGCTCACCGCCTCTGCCATGACTCGAGCACGATAAGGTACCGAAAGAGACAGTCCTCTATTCACGAGACCAGGCTCAGAGAGAATGGCTCAGGTGTCTAGAGGACATGACTGTTCCAACACGAGAATACAGCCATTTAAGAGTCCTTTCACAATCTTTACAATGGAAAGAGAGTACCCCGCTCCCTTTCTTGACAAAGATTGCTACGGTTACCATTCCAGCAGCCCAGAAGGGGGATTCGTTGCCTCAGCTGAAAGAAGCGGACCCTACGTCTCCTTTACTTCCCTCAGCCGGTGAGTTGTGGGAAGATCTGCCCAACACTTTTCTGCGGGCAAAACTCAAACCAGACTGTGCTATGGAGCAGTTTGGTGAGAAGCTGCCTAGACTTCCGGATAGCCTCATTCAGGCAGAATTTGATGCCAAGTCTAGGCTGGCCAGGTCTATCAATACCATGGCCAATGACCGAGGTGGCTACCATTTCCTATGGTTCTGAGCCTCTTTTTAAGCTTCTCACCAAGTCTCTGACTCAAACGGTGCAGTCTGATATGTTCGAGTTCGCCACGGCTAGAACAAACTGTAGGAAACATGTCCTCCAAGAAGCAACGATTCGGCATGAACCGAATAAGTTGCTTGCATCGAACATCTGGGGAGCAGACCTCTTCCCAGATGCGATGGTGAAGGAGGGTCCAGGCAGAGGCTACAAGGCTAAACCAAAGCCTTAAAGATCGTTGGGGTCTTACGGCCAGGAGACGCCAAGATCAAGTGGTCAGAGGTAAGGCTCAGAAGAAAACCCAGACGTTTCCAGCCTTACCAGAAGAAACAGCCCCGCTTTACCCAGCCGGTTCCAGCTGTCCCGTTGGTGCAAGCAGCCCAACCTTCTACCTCCAAGGCTCAATCGCAGCCAATCTATGTCATTTCCCCCCAGCCTCAACCCTCCACCTCTTACGTCTCTCACCAGCCTTCAATCAAGTCTTCGAGGGCCAAGCTTCCCAGAAGTATGACCGCTCGGGTAAGGGAGGCAGAGGTAAACGATCCTTTCGTCAGAGAGGATCGGGAGGGTCCTTTAATAGAGGAAAGCATTTCAGGGGAGGCCGCGGAGGCTACCAACACCAATGAGGACTTTCAGGTAGGAGGGAGGCTGTTTCACTTCCGCCACCGGTGGAATTTCTAGCAAGGGGTGGGCGCAAAGCATTTGTCAAAAGGCCTGGGTTGGAGTTGGGTAGCGAACCCGCCCCCATCCAGACCTTTCCGCCAACTTCCATCCAAAGAATTGACGGAGTATGCGGAGGACCTCCTTCAGAAAGGAGCTATAGCGAGAGTCAACAGGTTAAAGTTTCAAGGGCGCTTGTTCAGCGTTCCAAAGAAAGGCTCACAAAAAAGAAGAGTAATCTTAGACTTGTCCCGCTTAAACTTAGCCATTCGCTGCGACAAGTTCAAGATGCTCACGATCTCGCAGGTACGGACCTTACTTCCCCTTCCCCGTGGGGCCGTCACCACCTCTATCGATCTTACAGACGCTTACTATCATATCCCTATTGCAAGGCACTTCCGTCCGTTATCTGGGCTTCAAGATAGGAGATCAGGCATTCTCCTTCAAGGTAGTTCCGTTTCGGGCTCAACGTAGCACCCAGGGTCGTTCACGAAGTTGGCGGAAGTGGTAGTTCAACAACTAAGATCGCAGGGGGTTATGGTAGTAGCGTATCTCGACGATTGGTTAATCTGGGCTCCAACAGTCGAGGAATGCCACAAAGCAACACTGAAAGTCATTCAGTTCCTGGAATATCTAGGCTTCAAGATAAACAGGACCAAGTCAAGACTCACTCCAGAGTCAAACTTTCAGTGGCTGGGCATTCAATGGAATCTATCCTCCCATACTCTGTCGATTCCATCAGCCAAGAGGAAAGAAATAGCGAAGTCAGTAAGCATTTCTGAGTCACAAACTTGCGTCAAGAAGAACCCAGGAAAGGATCCTGGGTTCACTCCAGTTTTGCATCAGTGACAAACTCTTGATGAAAGCCAAACTGAAAGACCTGACCAGAATCTGGCGCTCACGAGCAAATGTCAGGTCCAGGGACAAATTATCCTCAGTCCCTCAGATTCTACGGAATCGACTACGCCCGTGGGCAAAAGTCAAGAACTTATCAATATCAGTGCCCCTTCAGTTTCCTCCATCCGGGGATTAACCATCCACACAGACGCTTCGTTAAGCGGTTGGGGAGGATATTCTCAGTTCAAGAAAGTTCAAGGAACTTGGTCACCTCAGTTCCGTCAGTTCCACATAAACGTACTGGAAGCAATGGCAGTGTTCTTGACTCTAAAAAGGTTACGTCCGCCGAAGTATCCCACATAAAGCTAGTCTTAGACAGCGCAGTGGTAGTCCATTGTATAAACAGGGGAGGCTCCAAAGCACGTCATCTAAATCATGTTCATGGTAGCCATTTTCTCCCTGGCGGGACAAGTTCAGTTGGCACCTCTCCTCCACCCATATAGCTGGAGTGAGAAACGTCATAGCAGATGCTCTATCCCGATCGGTACCTCTAGAGTCAGAATGGTCACTGGACAGCAGTTCGTTCCAATGGATTCTTCAGAGAGTTCCAGGCCTACAAGTGGATCTCTTCGCATCCCAAGCGAACCACAAACTCCCGTGTTATGTGGCCCCCCACCTGGACCTCTTGGCCTATGCCACGGACGCCCTGGCCCTAGACTGGAAAACAACTGGGAGAAGATTTATGTCTTCCCTCCAGTGAATCTTTCTCATGAAGGTACTGAACAAACTCAGGACATTCAAGGGTCAAGTGGCTCTAGTAGCCCCAGACTGGCCGAAGAGCAATTGGTACCCTCTAATTCTGGAACTGGGTCTTCGTCCTCTTCGAATTCCCAGTCCCCAGGCTCTCCCAGTCAGTGCAAACGAAGACTGTGTTCGCTTCCTCAGGAATTCTCAAAACCCTAACTTTATGGATTTCATGAAGTTTGCAGCGAAAGAGATGAGCGAATATTGACCCTCAAAATCTTCTTCTTGGAATCTGATAAAGGGATCAACTTGAGACAGTATGACGCGGCTGTCAAAAGTTAGCAACCTTCCTGAGAGAATCAGATATTAGAATCATGACAATCAATTCAGCTATATCCTTTTCAGATCTTTATTTGAAAAAGGCTTAGCAGCTAGCACCATTACGACAAACAAGTCAGCCTTGAAAAAGATTTTTCAATTTGGTTTCAACATAGACTTGACAGACTCCTACTTCTCGTCTATTCCCAAGGCAAGGCTTGTGCTAGACTTACACCTTCTGTAAGGCCTACGTCAGTATCATGGTTCTTAAATGATGTTCTAAAGCTGGCTTCAGAAACTGATAATGACACATGTTCATTTATAATGCTCTTAAGAAAAACTCTATTTTTATTAAGCTTGGCCTCAGGAGCTAGAATTCAGAACTGTCGGCATTATCCAGAGATCCGGATCATATTCAATTTCTCCCCACAGGGGAAGTGCTACTTTCTCCGGAACGTAGTTTTATAGCAAAGAATGAAGATCCTTTGATGAGGTGGGAACCATGGAAGGTTGTACCCCTTCCACAAGATATATCTCTTTGCCCAGTATCGACCTTACAAGCCTTTCTGTCCAGGACCTCCTCATCCTCATCGGGTCCTCTCTTTAAGAGAGAAAAGGTGGTACTTTATCTATTAAAGGCATCAGGCAGCAGATCCTGTACTTTATTAAGCAAGCCAATCCTGACTCTTTCCCAAAAGCACATGATGTCAGGGCAGTAGCCACTCAATTAACTATTTCCAACATATGAATTTCGATGAGTTGAAGAAATATACTGGATGGAAATCGCCGACAGTATTTAAGCGTCATTACTTAAAGTCCTTGGAAGCTCTGAAATTTTCAGCAGTTGCGGCGGGTAACATAGTTTCCCCCGACTCTGCTTAATCTTTTAGTAGAAGATCCAGTCCTCCTTTCTACCTGTCTCACCCAACAGTTTGTCTATACCTGTCAGGTTCATCTACGTTTACCTTGGGTCTTAGCTGCTCTTATGGTGATATGGTGGGTGTCCCTTATTTTTTTGCTAGGGGCACTCACAATCGATTGTATGTATTGATTTCTTTGATGTGATCCCCTTATTTTTATGCTAGAGGATACATCTTATTTACAATGGTTACGGGTTTTTGTATATTAAGTCATATACATTCCCTTCATGATTATCATTGAAGTTTGTTCTGTTCAAGTTGTTGTTATAATTGCTTTTCAGTTTTTTTGTACATATCTATACAGATACTGCTTTTAACATATATTCCATGTAAGCCCTGTATATATGTAAAAATTAAGTTAATTTTAAGAAATATTATTAGCATTAAGTTTAATTTAAGTAATATTTCTAATTTTGTATCATTGTGTATATGTATATTTATTAGCAATTATATTCCTTCTTTTATGTTATCTTTTATTTGAGACCCCTTTTTGTTTAGTTGAATTTTGTTTACAATCTTGTGCTATTTCTCTGGTACGATTTCGCGCAGCGACACGAGCTGAGCCCAGAAAAGGGATTTTGACGTAAGGAAAAATCTATTTCTGGCGATTGGCTCGTGTCGCCAGCGAAATCCCGCCTACCCATCCCATCGCTCAAGATTGTCTGCTAACTTCAGGATGGCCACCAGAGGCGCAGCAGTCGGCAGCATGGGATGGAGTAGTAGTAGCTGCTGCCCACTCTGTGGGTCGGCTCCCCTCTTGTGGGATTTTGTAGTGGGAGATTTCTATTGGCAAGCGGCTCGTGGTAGTGGTCTCACTCGCCATAGTGTTCATACCGACACCCTCTTGGAGGGTGAGCGAGTCAGTTGTACTGACCTTTTTCTTTATTTATTTATTCTCTGGTATGTGTTAGTACATTTACCCTAGAAATAATAGTTTGTTCATGAAACTTACCTGTCAGATATATATATAGCTGTATTTTCTGAAGTCCGACAGAATTTTAAAAACTTCTGACACACGCAGTGGTCGGCCAGTGGTTGGTTAGTACCCATTCCCGCCGCTGGGAGGGCGGGTATCAGGAACCATTCCCATTTTCTATCATAATTTTTCTGTCGCCGGTGCTGAAAACACCTGTTTTCAGTACTCCGTCTTAGGATTTTGGAAACTTCATTGCCGCTAAGTATCCTAATTGTCTTTTGATTTATTTACTTGGATTTGTGGCTAGGCATACGCTATCTTAAATTGATTTGAATTTGATTCATTTTTGCTTAAAATATCTGAATCTAGTTAGGCTAGTTTCAGACGGGGTGTCTGCAAAGATAGGGTGTGGCTACCGAAAGCTTCGGTAGATCCGCTCTTGGTATGTACGAGGGGTATGGGTCTTCCTTCTTTGTTGAGATTTTGTCATGTAAGGAGTGTGAGACTTTGTCTATTCCGTAAGGAAGACGTTATGATTCGTATGTACGCAATTAATCAGTAAACATGTCCTAATTCCGTAAGGAAGACGTATGATTCGTATGTACGCAATTAATCAGTACAAAAGTCAGGGTAGTGAACCTGCTAACCTTCCTGTAGACTTTATTTTGCCTAACCCTGTAGTATGGCCTACGGGCTATGAATATGTCTACGAGAGGTGCTCGCTCTTCTTCATTGCTGTGAAGTGCTACTTCTGTAATTGTTACTCCTAACCCTGCAGTATTGCCTTCGGGCCCTAAGCAGTGTCTGTAGAGGAATTGCCCTTTCTCTTATACTCTTTCGATTCGTAACTTAGAATCGAAAGTGCTTGCTTTGGAGAGGTAAAAGTGAAGTGCAGAAGTGCAGTGATACCCCTTGTGTAGTGGAGGGTGCGTCAGATCGCCTCGTTTCGCCTCTAGGCCTGGACCTCTGCTTGACTCCCAGGACTGGGGAGGGAGCATGTCGAAAGCCGAAGGAGGGTTACAAGGAACCCCCACCGATCTGGCGTGCCTTCGGCAGTTACTGATGAAAATCCCCAGACTGCCAAAGTGCGTGCGCGTGCACGAATCCTGAAAGTTTGCTTCTCGTCCTCCGAAGCGTCCTCTCCGTGCAGGGGTTGGAGCTTTCGGAAGGACTCGCGCCCTCTAAATAGAAGCTTATAGAAGAGGACGCTTCACGTCCTCTCTCTCTCGTTATGCGTTTCAGTGAGAAGTAAGAAGGCGAACGTCCCGCCTGAACTCGTGTCCGTCTTTCCACCGAGAAATACGTAAAAGAAGTCATAGTAGCAGGAAGCTTTTGAGAGCGGACGCCTGGGAACGCTCGGATGGACTCCAGGCGCGCGCGAGTGCACGCCAAGCGCGCTCCGTGCGCGCCAGTGGACGCCGAGCGCGCTCCAGTGGACGCCGAGCGTGCACCAGCGCACGCCAGGTGTGTCGCCTGGCTGAACGTTTCTGTTGAACTCTTCAAGCTCTTGTTTCAGATTTGGGCCTAAAGAATTTTTACCTCTACCTTCGGTGATACCTTCTACCTCACCTGCAAAGAATGTGAAGTAGCAGTGCTTCGGAGGAAGCTTAAAGTGAACAGACAACTTCTTCTTCGAAACCCAGCAAGACATCGGGTTTCGTGAATTCAAGAGGTCTCTGTCAATTAATATTGCTTTTCGCATAGGTGGATGGAGTTAAGGAAGATCTCGTTTGCTCTACCGCAACCTTTGCCATTCTGCAATAATTTAAGTTGCCACGACCGCAGTCAAGACTTTGCGCTAAGGCAGTTACGGGTTATGTAAGGCTCGATGTCCTGCACGTCAGGACTCTCGGCAACGTTCAGTAGGATTCTTGCAAAGGCACTCATCAAAAGGACTCTCTTCAGGAAAGCGCAAGACAGGACTTCCTTTGCCATACTGCCAATAATTTTAAGCTTTAGCAGGCATTAGTTGTGATACGGGAGAGAGAAGCTGGTTGGAGAGTTTCTTCCTCTTCCCAGGATAATTTTCCCAAGCTTTTTACCCCATCTGAAAGGGTTTTTCAGATGATAGATTTTGTTAGTTTCTAGTCGGGACTACGCTGCCGAATTGAACATCGTCGTCCTACTTGCCGTAAGCCCAGTCTCTTAACAGGATTCTTGCCCCTTCCTCGTTTGAGACGGGAATCAGAAAAATTAAATGCTCGACTCCCTGGATTACGTTTTGTCAATTCAGGTACTTTCCCCCATTGACAATATACTTTCGTTTTGTCAAGTAAGTGGGTATCCCCTCTTTGACAAAATATCTCTTTTGTCCCGTAAATGGGTAGTTCTCATGACAAACATCTCATTAACTTGATATTGCGTAAGCGAATAAGCTCTTATTGACAAGATTCGGAAGAGCTCTCATTCGTCATTTGCAGACTCGTACAAGAAATAGACTTGTAGACTAACGTCAATGAACGCTTATGTCCAATAACATAAGAAGCTTGAGCTGACTGCTTCGACTGCTTCGATTCTCTTAAGTTTTGTTCATGAAACTTGCCTGTCAGATATGTATGTAGCTGTATTTCCGAATTCAGCTATATATATGTCTGCCAGGTAAGTAGGAACAAACTTTATTGTGATATAATTTCATTTTTTGCCTTGCGTTATTTTACTTTTGGCTGGTTGGCAAGTCATATACGCTTGCTGTAGTTGCCTCTTCGGATGGCAACCGAGAGGTCTGTTGTCTATTTTAAGGACATTTAATCGTTACTCCCTGCAGCCTAACAGGAGTTTCCGATTTATCTTTTCCGTTGTATGGTAGTGTTCTGACGACACAAACGCATCTATATATTTAGCGTTTTCTGTTTCGCTTAAATATACCAGCTTGAGAGTCGTTCTGCTCAAAAAATAACGGACCTATTTCTTCGTAGAATAGGGTAGCTGGCAACCCAGACATAAAGTTAAGAGACGACGTTCGTAAGCTGCTTGCTGCTGCTGTCACGCTGTCTGTCCTCCAGTCCAACCGAGCCAGTATTCAGTGACAGATCGTGCGCTGTCATGCGCCGTAGGTTACGTCTCTCTCTCCTGCGGGATTGACTGACTAACCGTATCTCTGTGCTGACGGTTACGTCTCTCCTGCGGGATTGACTGACTAACTGTATCTGTCCTACAATCACGGACTTTAGCCTAAGATTGAGGGGATTTCTTACGTGAATGAATAAACGTTGCATTCGTTTTGCCTTACTATGTTCAACAGAGTTCTCTCTTAATCCTTTCGGTGCTCGTTACCGCACGGTATGGAACTACGAGTCTACTGCAACATTGCACTTTTATTTGCTCTCCTGCTTAGGCAAAGCGCAGCCTTATTTAGGGAAGTAAGCATACTCGGGGGAGGGAATGGATGAGCTTGCTGGGGACCATTTCCTTCCTGAAGAAGTTTGTTTCCCCGAATAGACTGCAATTCAGACCACAGTTTTTTCCCTACCGGGAAACTGAAATATATTCAAGATCTAGCAATGATTCTGAAAACATCTCTCAGTGCGGCTATCACCTGAGGTGATAGAAAGCAGGTGCCGGACATCTGGATAGGGTTTCAGATGTCCTGGATCTTAATCTGAAAGAAGTAAAAGCGATTCGGTAGTCCCTCCAGTCCTCGAAACGAGTTTTTGGGAACCAGTGGTCCAGATCAACTCTGATATTCCACAGCTCTCTCATATCTTAAGAAGTATCTTCTCTCGGTCCTTGTTCGAGTTTACGAGAAGAGCCTATTATAACAACAGGCGTAAAATGTAACGATCCTCTACAGGTTCGTTACAGGATTGCAAAAGTCCGTACGATTCGTCTCGATCGGCTGCAGCAATTATTCACTTCCGAGTGGAATCTTTCTTTAGAAGGAAGTTGAGAGTTGTGTAGACTTTAGGGACGCCCTTTCATTCTTCTCTTCGATATGTTGAGGACGAAGAGGCGGCTTCTTCTCTGCTCCCTTATTCTCGATCCGGGATCGGTACCATTTAAACGCCATCCTATGATATTGAACGGGGATGGATGTTTAGTCTCTTTTTCCCCTTTTTCAATCGCTTAGGAAATGTAATAAGAGGATTTATGACGTCACAGGGAGCGACAATGACGCTGATCGCCCCATGTTGGCCATTCAGAATCCTGGATTCACAGAGGTCACATATTTCCTAGTTCACTTTCCAAGGACCTTTCCGAGAGAGTCGGTCTACTCTAACTCGAAAGGTACCTATAACCTCTCCGCTCTGAGTCTGACTATGTTCAGACTATCGAGAGGTTGACAGGAATAAGATTACAGTCTTCCTTTTCCGTCTGAAGAATGGGATAAGCTGGCAGTCACAACTATTAAAGAATATGCAAATATGTTGTTGACGGCCTTTGGGCTCAGAGATTTGCGTCTGTCAAACAACAAAGCCCTTCACGATTTTTGAGTTCTGTGGAATCTCGAAACTCCGCTCACCATCTACTTTTTGTCGACCTGTTTTCTCGGAGTCAGACACTCGTGCGAGATCAGGCGACATATAGTAGCCCTGAGTTTCTTGTTGACGAAGTCAGTTGCGTTATACACCCCCGATGATCGTGTAACATGAGACCAGGTTGGACTGTCAGGCATTCTTCCTTCGGGACTGAATCGCCTTTTTTGCTCCTCGCTCCTTTCTCCTGGCACCAGAAGCTCGAGTCAGTTGATTCGCTGACGACGTTGGGTTGCGTTGATACACCCCCAAGGTTTGCTTAGATTGAATCGCCCAGGCAGTCCAGACACTCATTCTTCAGCGAAGAATAGTGCCTTATGGTCTTCAGGGTACAGCCTTGCTGTCCTTGATTCGTCTGACTGGTCAAACTGGTCGGTCACCTGACTTTAGTACAGACGGATTGACTGTGCATGTCCAGATCGAAGCTTTCAATATGGAACTTAGACGTAGTCTGAAGTTCTTGATGTTAAAGCATTCGAACCTCTCCTACCTGTTAACTTTTTGCATGTGATCAGGAAGGCCTTCTTCTAACCACCCTCCCTAGATACGACAAAGAGGGTAGTGAAATTTTAAGCCATCGTCACAAGTTTTGGCTTTAGAAAGGACAATGCGGTGTGCTCTCTAAGCCTTCCGTTGTGGCCTAAGAATGGAAACCCGTTTTGTCCTTGGGCCAGAAGCTTGGAAGCAAGGATGGCACAAGTTAGTGGGCAGGAGCCAGAGAGAGTCCTGTGCCCTGTCGGGTCTCTCAAGTTTTATCTACATAAAACTCAAGAAAGTCGAAGTCATTCGGGCAATCTGCAGTGTTCCGAAAAAGACCAGACTTGCCCATATCGAAGAACACCCTGGCTTTAGTGTTAAGGAGTTCTTTCAAAAATGCTCCTTCATTGTGTTTGCACAAAGATTTGAAATCTTTTTATCTAAATGCTCACGAGGTGAGGGCGCGGCCTCGGAAGCATTTCAACAGAGCATGGCACTCAGTAACATCCTGAGTACCATGTTTTAGCGAAGCAACTCTGTGTTCACTTCACACTCCCTGCGAGATGTGAAGATGGCATATGAGATCTGCTGCTCGCTAGGGCCATACGTGTCTGCAGACACAATCTTGGGGGCAAGAAGTACCACTCATCCTATCCTGTAGAAAATGGTTAGGAAGAGCTCTTAATTTAGTTGATTGAGTCGCCGACAACGGCGACTTCTTAACTCTTAACTTAGTTAAAACACCTTAACTTTGGCTAGGTTGGTCAGGTGGTGATATATATATATATATATATATATTTATTTTACTTCTTAGCCCTCATGGTATGGTCAATATGGTCTAGTCACGTCGTGGTCTCGCCCCTGTTGACAGATCATCTGGAGTGCACCAGCTATATAGGTCTCTACCTCGCTGGCAACTCTAGTAGCACAAGCAGACTTACGTGGCAGTAACCACGAAGCCAGCTATGCTAACAGGTGGAACCAAGATGTAAATCATCTGCATGCATTTGTTTCCTAAAATCCTTCTATTCTGTCCCTTCCCACCTCCAAAGGTGGGATTCAGCTATATATATATCTGACAGGTAAGTTTCATGAACAAAATGATATTGTTATGATACAATAAGTTTGTTCATACTTACCTGGCAGATATATAATCAAGTACCCACCCACCTCCCCTTCAGGGGACAGTGGAAATAAAAATTATGAATAGAAAATGGGAATGGTTCCTGATACCCGCCTCCCAGCGCGGCGGGAATGGGTACTAACCACCTGGCCGACCACTGCGTGTGTCGGAAGTTTTTAAAATTCTGTCGGACTTCAGAAAATACAGCTATATATATATCTGCCAGGTAACGTATGAACAAACTTTATTGTATCATAACAATATCATATTAAAGGATATTTCGCTGGCGACAGAGCCAATCGCCCAGAAATAGATTTTTCCTTACGTCAAAATCCCTTTTTTGGCCCTCCCTACCATCCCCGTGTATCTTATGGTGGGTGCCTTAGGGGCGTGGAAAGGATTGGAGTTCAGGTCAAAAGGTTGCATGGCCGTCGAACCCCGGGGCATTTACCTGGCCTGGGAGTGGTGGAATAACTGGTTTTTTCTGGTCTGTGTCGGATTGACAATCCAGGTTTCTCCTACAGTAGTAGTTCGAGGTAAGTACTATAGCTAGGAAAAATACAAATTACCAAGAATTTGTGATATTAGTTAGGTAGTCCTCTCTACCTTCTTTAAGCATTAAATGACATTTTAACATTTTCAAAGGACCTTTAGTGGTGTGACCAAAAACCAGCTCAAAATGACTAAATCCTGTAGCGTCATTTGGTGCCAACCATAAAGCTAACAAAACAAAAGGTAACTTTTCTCCCACTCATGTTCATAGTTATTACACTATTTTTGATAAGTTGTGGAAGTCACTAGTTTAATACCTAACTCTTTCATTCTATCCCTGAAATATTTGTATACAAAATTACTGCCATTACCACTGTATAATACGAGGCAGACCAAACTTGGAAAAATAATGTAACGCGTTTAACTATGGTCCTTGCGTTACAGCTTTTTACAGGTATTGCCTCTGGATAACGAGTTAGTCTATCAATGATTGTTAACAGATATAAACTCCCTCCCTTACTTCTAGGCAAAGGTCCAACCATATCGATAACTACATTCTCAAAAGGTTCGCCAATTGAAGGACTATTACACAATGGAGCTCAGGGAATTACTTGATTCGGTTTTCCAGTAATTTGGCATTCATGAGAGCTTAAAACATACCTCTTCATATCACTTCTCATTTTAGGCCAAAATACACCCTACTAATGCACCTGAAAGTTTTATTTAGTCCCAAATGTCCTTGCTCATCATGCGTTAACTTCAAAACTAATTCACGAAGCTTCTTAGGCACCACTAATTGTTCGGTGATCTCCTCTTTGCTACCTGACATAGGACGAACATAACAACACAAAACTTTGTCTTTTAAACAAAATGTTTCCTTACACACATTATCGAGATCATCATCCAGTTAACATTAAAAAATTTGGGTTAGTGTTTCATCCTCTCTCTGAAACTTGGCTAGCTCAATCTTATTCAAAAGGTTAGTGCCTAATTCAGCACAGTAACTATTACTTGATTCTACTACATCGATTATGTTATTCTCAACAGCCACACCTTCAGCTTGGCTATCACTGTCACCACTGATAAGAGTCATGTCTCTCAGCCACACTCATGCCAAGATCAACCTCGCCACCTCTGTCACACTCGTTCGAATCCGCGAACAAACTTTGACCATAGTCTATGTCTTTATCCAAACCTGACCTAGTTACTACCATTTCAGGCACTGGAATCTCTTTCACAACAGGATTCACATACTTGGATAAAGCTATGTCATTACCAACAACAATGTTAATGCCATCAATGGGCAAACTGTCAACAGCTGCTAGTTTCACCTCTCCTGACACTCCCTGACTTTCCAAGTTTACCTTCAACAAAGGACATGTAACACAAATGTTTGGAAATCCACCTAACATGACTTCTTCTTCCATGTTGATTTCTGCCCTGTTTGGTACACACACACTCCTAATTAGGGAGCCAGCAGCTCCGGTGTCCTGAAGCAAGACTATTTCTCTCAAATCCCCTCCTCCAAGAGAGGAAACTACACCTTCTAACGGAAATTCTCCATAAAATTTCCAGTTTCTTTCATCACATAATTCCTACTTGACAAAAGGTTAACTAGACACTGGTTTCTTAACGTCCTTCCTTTCTGCTACACAATTTCTCGCTAAATGCTCTTTCTCATTACATCGGAAACTTTCTCATTACATCGAAACAAGTTAATTCTGAGCTACTAAAAGCCCCTTTATTCTTACAAACCTTAAGATGTATGACCAGGTTTTCTGCATGTGTAACAGTAATAGTCATTTTACTCGCATTGCTATTACTAGAACTGAAACTTTTACTGCTTTGTACTTTACCTGATGAAGGATCATTTTGCTTCTTACTGACACTTAAATTATGAGTCAGATTATATTCGTCTGCTAACCTAGTTGCTTCTGCAAAAGATACTTCTCGCCTATCTTCTATATAAAGCTTAATCTCAGGGGATACGTTATCTTTAAAGTTTTCTAACAATACCCACTAAGTTCTTCAGACCATCAAAATGATCAACTTTAGCGGAAGTTTACCAATCACAAAACAGGCTTTCTGACTTTTTACCATATTCTACATACTTAATCCTTAAACGCCTATTGGACGTATTAAATGTCGACGAAAATTGTCTGTTGGGTGCTTAATTGACGTATGATGCGTCGACACAAAAATTTTTTTTTTTAAATTCGCGGAAAAATAGTTATAGGCCTACTTAGCAAAAACTTTTGAATCACACACCTTGAGGGATGCTGGGAGTTCACGGATCAAGCTGTTGTTTTGTTTACAAGCGTTACTCAGGCACGCATGCGCGACTTTCTTTTTTCTCGCACTAAAAAGCATCAGCGACACATCTTGGAAATTATTTCGTCACTTTGACGTAATTTTTGCACCATTTTATATTAGCCGTTACATAGAGTTTTATATATAAAAATGTGTGCAATTTCATGTAGAATACAACAAAAACAACCCATGGTTGTAGCTTTTATCAGTTTTGAAATATTTTCATATAAATAACGATAAGTGCCAAAATTTCAACCTTTGGTCAACTTTGACTTGACCGAAATGGTCGAAAAACGCAATTGTAAGGTAAAACTCGAATATTCTAGTGATATTCAATCATTTACCTTCATTTTGCAACAAATTTGAAGTCTCTAGCGCAATATTTCAATTTATGGGGAATTTTTTAAAAAAGCTTTTTCCTTACGTCCGCGCGGTAACTCTGCCGAAAAATCAGAATTTTTTTTGTCCGATTGTCGTAATGTTTGCACCGTTTTATATTAACCGTTACATAAAGTTTTATATATGAAAATATGCACAATTTCATGTAGAATACAACCAAAAACAACCCATGGTTGTAGCTTTTATGAGTTTTGAAATATTTTCATATAAATAACGATAAGTGCCAAAATTTCAACTTTTTGTCAACTTTGACTCAACTGAAATGGTCAAAAAACGCAGTTGTAACTAAAACCTCTCGTTAATTTCTTAGTTAGTATTTCAATCATTTACCTTCCATTTTGTCAACAGATTGGAAGGTCTCTTAGCACAATATTTCGATTTATGGTCAATTTTTGAAAAAAAAACTTTTTCCTTACATCCGCGCGGTAACACTGCCGAAAAAATCAGAAATTTTTTCGTCCGATTCTCGTAATGTTTGCACCGTTTTATATTAGCTGTTACATAAAGTTTTATATATGAAAATGTACGCATGTCAACAAAAAACAACCCAAGGTTGTAGCTTTTATCAGTTTTGAAATATTTTCATATAAATAACGATGAGTGCCAAAATTTCAACCTTTGGTCAACTTTGACTCGACCGAAATGGTCGAAAAACGCAATTGTAAGCCAAAACTCTTACATTCTAGTAATACTCAATCATTTACCTTCATTTTGCAACAAATTGGAAGTCTCTAGCACAATATTTTGATTTATGGTCAATTTTTGAAAAAAAAAAAAAAAAAACTTTTCCTTACGTCCGCGTGGTTACTCTGCTGAAAAAATCAGAAATTCTTTCGTCCAATTGTCGTAATGTTTGCACTTTTATATTAGCCGTTACATAATGTTTTATATGTGAAAATGTGCACAATTTCATGTAGAATACAACTAAAAATAGCTCATGGTTGTAGCTTTTATTATTTTTAAAATATTTTCATATAAATCATGATAAATAGAAAAAATTCGACCTTTGGTCAACTTTAACTTGACCAAAATGGTAGAAAACTGCAATTGTAAGTGATAACACTTACATTCTAGTAATATTCAATCAATTACCTTCATTTTGCAACAAATTGGAAGTCTCTAGCACAGTATTTCGATTTATGGTGAATTTTTTAAAACTACTTTTTTTTTATGCCCGCGCGTTACGAATTCATGCATCATATTGTGATAATATTTTCTCTGTGTTGCTTTGATCATTTTACAATTTGTTATATATCAAAATCATTGCAGTTTAGTGTACAATACAACGAAAAATAATTAACTCATTAGCTTTAACCGTTTTCCTCACAGCATGTTTTGTATACAATTATATATGAAATTTTTTTTTCGCTGCACTGTCATATATTCCAATATTTATATATGAGAATGATATTTTTTCATTTCTGATGGTTGCGTACTAAACTTCAGGCAATGACAAAAAAAGGAGCCAAAAATGAACTCGTAATCTTGAAAACTAAGCATGCTGTGATTTTTTGAAAAAAACTTTTTTCTGCTTCGGCGCTCGCTCCCAAACGTTGCCGGCATACAGGAGACACTTTCGGAAATACCGGCTTGGCGTTTAAGGGTTAATATTCTCGTCCCTTCTCAAACTTCTAAATTTCTTACGGTACGCCTCCGGTACTAACCTGTATGTGCTAAGAACAGTTTCTTTCACAATATCATAATCTTCACATTCCTCCTTAGACATGCAACTATACACAGTAAACGCCCTACCACGCAAAACTAACTGCAAATATAGAGTCCACATTTCTTTAGGAGAACCTACTCTTTCCATTAACTTCTCAAAACACATGAAATATTTCGTTACATCTTCCTCATCAAACTTTGGTACTAACGTAATTTCAACACTGCACTCATGCCTAAATCATCAGCTTCATTTTTGTTCTTGCCTGTCTGACTGTTAAGAGTACTTCGCCTTGAACGAGCGATTTCCAACCCAAGCTTACATTCTTTCTATCTCTCTTCCTACTGCATTACCATCATTTCTCTCTCTTTTTGCATTTTCATTACTTCTCTCTCAGCTGCTCTTTCATCTCTCTCATACTTTTCTCTTTCTTTCCTCTCAACATATTCACAGAGATCATTTCCTTCTAGATCTAGAAGCTTACCAGACTCAATAAACTCTTTCGTCATCTCACTCATTCTGGTTCTTTCTATATTCTCCCTGTTTCAGTCTGTTACAGTGCTGAATATCCTGGCCTTTGGTTGCCATCTGTTACGGACCATGATCCGCTAAGGTTCTTTATTACAATAAAAAAAAAGGATTCAACACCAACAATTGAAACATGGGATACAGATATAGAAAGAAAAAACCTGTAAGAGGAGTGTTTAAAAAATTTATTCTGTGGTATTAGTAGGCCTAATATACCTGTGTGCAAGAATGCTGTAATTTCTTCCATGTTCCTTAATTAATCAGTGCATGCTGAATCCTGGTTTTTTACTATTTTTTAAAGTAAAGCTTCATGACATTTGTTTTGTAAGCACTTTTAATTTGCTTAAAAACCTTTTGCTAGAGAATATTGTCAACACAGCTCAATGAAGGTGTAACTCAGTTTTTGCCACACAGTATATGCGAGATATTAGAAATTTATATGGGAATTGTAAAGCCCTTAGTCCTATTGTCGAGGCAATGACAATTTTCTCTTGAACCTAATACAGAGTAATCGTCCTCTATTATTGTTAGGTTTGTTGCTAGGAAATCCTGGGGTCAAGTTTGGGGAGCATGAAGGTACAAGTCTTGCTACAAGTGCCTTGCACCCTGCTGTGGATCCACCATATGGTGCCATTTCTTATGAGGAAGAAACACATGACAAGCAAGAGTGTTTATATGCTCTTCCTCTTATTAAGTAAAGCTCTCGTTCACCTGACAGAGCGGATGTTTTTTCTGGCTGCACAAAACCTTTCAGTGTGATAGTCAGATAACTAATGGTAGGTAAGATTCATCCTAAATAATGCTCCCCACATCTTAGAAGTTGGTCAGGGAGAATTTTGACAAGCACATAAGCATTCTGGTGGGATAACAGTTAATTATAGACAGTCCACTCGGGTCAGCCTAGTATTATTCTCTTGTTTATTTTGAATATGATAGCACCTAACAGCACAAAGATATAAGCTAACTTTTAACAGTATCATAAAAATTCTTATTTATTTTCCTGTGTAAAAATACTAATTTTTATTTGCTATACACAGGATCTTGATAACATCATTGTTTTAGTAATATTTATTTTACTATTTTTATGGAAATCAAAATTCATAAGGTTAATTTTAATCTTAATTTTTTTTTTACAGTGGAACAAGAAAGCAAGCTATCCCTTTGAAGTGATGCTCATCCTCATATCTTTCCTTATTGCTTGGGCTGAGGCCTGGTTCATAGATTTTCGTGTTTTACCTCAAGAAGCAAGGGCGAAAACCATTCTTGAAGGTTAGTCTTATTATTTTTCATTTCTGTGATATTGACAGATGAGCTTAAACTTTTGAGTGCAAGAATTCTTTGGGGTTGTGTAGATGAAATTTAATTAACATTTTGCATTTATTGCCACTTTCTTTTGTTTTTTCTTACAGCTGCGAGTGGTGGCCATTATTCAGGTAGTGACCCAATGATACCTCAGTTAGAAGCGGTGAGGAATTACCTGAATAATTATACAGAGACAATTGGAGATTTCTATTCTCCCATGGAGTCACCCTTAGGTAAAAAAAAATTTTCTTAAAACCATCTGTTTTTCTTATATTTGCTTTAAAAGAATTTTGTAGTTCATAATTCATGTTTGACAAAAATATTTACTTTGCAGCTTCTGATGATGAAGAAGATGATTCCAGAAGAGGTGCTACTAAGTTGTCTCCAAGGGTAAGTCAGTAGAGAACAAAGCCTTTTGGATTGCATCAAAATACTGTAGACTGAGCTTTTTCTATGCTACTTAAGAAAGTGTTGAATTCACTTAGTACATATTTAGTACTAAATCATCAAAAATGGGCAGAATATTGGACCTCTGCTAATTGTTTTACCCAAAAACAGTAAATGAATGGCAAAAATTTTCATCTACTACTTGTTACTAGATAGTAAACAGAAAAAGGAAAGTTACTTCAGTAGATGTGAATCATGGTAGAATATTTTATCTAATTAAGTACAGTTGCCCACAAAAGTGAGAAATTGTTAAATAAATGGATCTATATAGTGTTCAATAAAGTGATATTTGGCATTTCTTGAAACATAGCATAGTTTAAATGGAATTGCTTATGATTTACTACAGTTTATTTTTTGATAGTGTAGTCACTGTCTTGTCCTCAAGGAGTTGCCCTTTTATGGTCTTTTTGATAGTGTAGTCACTGTCTTGTCCTCTAGGAGTTGCCCTTCCATGGTCTAACCAGAGCTCCATGGTGACCAGACCAATGTCAGAGAATTCTCTTTTAGCTGGTCTTGTGGACAGGTATTGTGTTGTAATGATAAACATTTTAACACATGATAGATTATAAATGGGCTCAGGATAAGAGTGCACTTTCTCTTATCCTCAGCAAATGCTAAAACTCAGTTTATCTACGTCAAAACCCTCAAGAAGTAGTGGCTGTGTGTGTGCGCTGTTATATGTTTACATATGACCAAACACAGACCATAAAGGCATTCCTTTTCTGGCCGATAAACAAACCAGAGCTTATCAAGGTCATTCTTCGCTTATTCAGCTAAGTGCATAATTTTAAGTTCCAGTCTTAAACATTAAACCCCGTAGGCTGTACCCTTAATATAAATTGGATAACTAATAACAGAGCGTAATAAAGTAAGGAAGGTTCTGGGTATGGAAGACCAAGAACGAACCCGCCACGAGGCAGAACAATGCTGCCATGCTTCCGACCTAGAGCTCGTATTTATACCTAAAAAACGGCAAATACTGACTCAAGGCCGGAAAAAACCAAATAGCAATAATCACTGATTACTTAACTTAGCTGCTGCGATGGCTGTACGCTCCATGATGAATAAATCCAGTAAAAAAGGGCACAAAAACACAGAGCAAAAAAGGGCACGTGTATACGTAGTGCGCTAACTGAAAAGGATGGCCACCAGAGGCGCAGCAGTCGGCAGCATGGGATGGAGTAGTAGTAGCTGCTGCCACTCTGTGGGTCGGCTCCCCTCTTGTGGGGATTTTGTAGTGGGAGATTTCTATTGGCAAGCGGTTCGTGGTAGTGGTCTCACTCGCCATAGTGTTCATACCGACACCCTCTTGGAGGGTGAGCGAGTCAGTTGTACTGACCTTTTCTTTATTTTATTTATTCTCTGGTATGTGTTAGTACATTTACCTTAGAAATAATGGATTAAAGGATATTTCGCGCAGCGACACGAACTGAGCCCAGAAATGTTTTTGTTTAGACTGTAGAACAATTATTTTATTGTGCGTGAAAGGCTATAAATCGGCTTTTTTCGCCAGCACTTGTTGACGCTTCTTACATTTTATGATTGTTAGGTTAGCTCCAAGAATTTCATTCTTTGCTTATTCATTTTATTACCGAGGTTCATGGAAACATGTAGGTTGAGAGCTAAGTGTATAATTTTAAGTTCCAGTTAAAATTGTATTAATTTAGACTGTGGGGCTTTGATTTTGTTGTGCGTAAAAAGCCATAAACTTTTTTTTTGCCAGCACTTGTTGGTGCTCACGATTTATGATTGTTAGCTCCAAGAATTTAGTTCTTTACTCGTTGATTTCATACCGAAGTTCGTGGAAACATCTAAGTTGAAAACTAAGAGCATAATTTCAAGTTCTAGTCAACAGCTTTTTGCTGGCACACGTCCATGCCTCTTATATTTTATTATTATGATCGTTAGCTGTTTGTAGAAACAAAAATTGTTTTCGAGAATTTATCATTCTATTTATAAGTTTTATCTAAAGATGTGTTCCACAATTATTATTTATTAATGATAAAGATGATCCTTTCAGGTAACGATGTCGGCAATAGCCTAGCAGGCAGTAGCGTACAATCTGCATCAATTCAGTGAGAATATGTTAGCTAAACTGTTGTGGGTTTTGTCTAGCATAAATATAGAGAGGAGAGATTGGACAGTGTGTAATAGCCAAACCAGCTTGTGACGTATACTGCCTGGAGTCATTGCTATGCGTTGATTCTTTTGTAAACAATGGCACAACCCATACAATCTCATGGGAAATCCTGTACTCTTTAAAACTTGTTTTCTCGGATGTCCGTCAAGACTCTCTGATGATTTATGCACCATTTGTTATATACAATATGTACTTTATGCAGAAATCAAAATATTCAATTTTGCTGATATATTTCTTCAACAGTTAAGCCATAAGCTTTTGTAAATATGGCAACTACAATATGGTCATTTTCTAAGTAGTCTATAAAGATTTGTAAATTATCTTTGCAGAATTTACCAGGGGCAATGTGTACTATATGTAAAAATTATAATTTTAATTATGTCTGCTGTACTTTGTAGTATACACTTGAGCAATATAGTTGACCAATTTGTCAATGTTATATATGTGCCTTTCTTTCGCCTATAAATTAGAGTCCTGTTTCACACTCTAGCGGCAGAACTGATTATTATCATTCTTTATTCATGGATCAAACTGACACACAATAAAGTTTGACAACAGTATGGTAAAATAATTGTCATCTCCAATGCTGTACAGTGGTCCCCCCGTATTCGCGGGGGATGCGTACCAGACCCCCCCGTGAATAGTTAGAATCCGCGAATGTTTGGAACCCCCCTCTAAAAATAAAATGCTCATAAACTATCTTGAACATGCAAACACCAAAGTATCCCTGAAAGACCATCCTTCATCAAATATACATAAAATATCCTATTATGGTTCATATTAATCTTTGAAATATTATTAATACTATTTTAAAGTAAATCGTACATTTTATGTTTATACATAAATACATACTATGTACGTACTGAATGACTTAGTTACGCATGTGAAAATAATTCAGTCCCCCCCATAAGTATTCAGTCATGCACGTTTTCTTTCATACTGTTACTATTTGAGACATCCATTTTCTTTTTACAAGGGAAGTGAAATCACAATACCAAATGTCTACTTAAAGTATTATCCTACATCAATATACCATTGAATTGGTATTATTAATATCATTTTAAAGTAATCTTAAACATTTTACCATTAGAAATATATAAACAGCCAATAGCAGAGAGAGAGAGAGAGAGAGAGAGAGAGAGAGAGAGCGAGAGAGAGAGAGAGAGAGAGAGAGTGTTATTGTTACTGTTTAATCTCATTAAACGTAATATTATTTGTAAACTAGTACAGTGGTACCTCGAGATACGAAATTAATCCCGTTCCGAGCGGCCCTTCGTATAATGAGTTTTTCGTATCTTGGACACATTTTACATGTAAAATGGCTAATCCGTTCCAAGCCCTCCAAAAACACCCCATTAAATTTCATAATAAAGCTAAATTGACCTATAAACAATGAAATACTACAACAATTTGGACCATTCAATACCTAAATTAAGAATAAAAATTGAAAACCTGTAAATAAAGTGTATATTAGTGTACAAGAAATATTATTACTGTAACGTAAAATGTAGAAGCTTACCTTTCGAGTGAGGCTATCTCCGATAGTGGGGGCAGAGGAGGAGGAGGACAAACGGCAGATAACGTACGTATGTACGTACACTTTACTTTACGAAAACACACAAAAAATTTAAGGAGAACCATAAAACTAAAATTTACGAAACACCTTAACAAAACTGTAACACTTAACTTACAAAAATCTAGAAATTACGTTAAAAATTTTTTTTTATTTTTTATTTTTTTTATTTTTTTTTTTTTTGCTTTTACGTAGGCTTTTTTTTTTTTTTTTTTTTTTTTTTTTTTTTTTTTTTTTACAGAATTTCAACTTTATCACCGCTTTCAACGTTCTGTTTTTCATCACTTTGTTCTTCCTTTTTGCTTTCAACTTTCTGTTTTTTATCACTTCATGGTTCTTCCTTTTTGCTTACTCCTGCTAATGCTGAAGGCCTCTTTAAAAAATAACGATCCAAGGAAGATTGCTTCTGCCTACTTTTTCACAATGTTCCTGAAACGACTCAAGCAAACGTCATCGAACTGCGCAAGCATACGACCTGTGTGAGCCTTTTCAGGGTGTCTTTTTCGATAAACAATTGCACTTTATGAAAAGCGCCTAGAATATCCTTAATTCTGCCGTTGTCATAGGCTCCACTCCTCCTCTTCCTCGCCGCTGCTAGAGACTCCTCTTGAACGACGTTAAGTTGCATGGCCTCCAACTCCTTCAGGTCATCCGTCGTAAGCTCCTCTTGGTGCTCCTCGAGAAGGTCGTTGATGTCGTCCTCGTCGACGACCAGCCCCATGGACTTGCCGAGTGCAACGATCTCATCAAGATCTGGTTCCAAAACAGTTTCGGATCATCAACTGTTTCTGACTCTGCAGTACCAGCTTCGCCCACGTCGAATCCCTCGAAGTCTCTGGCGGATACGGCATCAGGCCAGAGTTTCCTCCACGAGGAATTCAAGGTTCGCTCGAAACCTCCTGCCAAGCTAGGTCAATGAGTCGGATGCAAATGACGATGTCGAAATGCTCCTTCCAAAATTGACGCAAGGTGAGGTTTGTGGTATCGGTGATGTCGAAACATCTCTTGAAAAGATGTTTCGTGTACAGCTTCTTAAAGTTCGCTATCACTTGCTGGTCCATGGGCTGGAGGAGAGGGGTGGTGTTGGGCAGAAGAAAAAGAATCTTAACGAAGGAATACTCTGCTAGGATATCTTCCTCGAGGCCAGGAGGGTGGGGAGGGGCATTGTCCAACACCAGCAGACATTTCAGGGGAGGCGCTTCTCTTCCAAAAAACTCCTTCACAGTCGGGCCGAAACACAGATTTACCCACTCCGTGAACAAAAGCCTCATTACCAGGGCTTTTGCATTTAGCCCTCCACATCACTGGAAGCTTCTTCAACACTTTGTGGGCCTTGAAGGCTCGAGGAGTCTCGGAGTGATACACCAGTAGGGGCTTCACCTTGCAATCCCCACTGGCGTTCGAACAAAGTGCGAGCGTAAGCCTGTCTTTCATAGGCTTATGCCCGGGTAGCTTCTTCTCTTCCTCCGTGATGTATGTCCGACGAGGCATTTTTTCCAAAAAAGGCCAGTCTCATCACAGTTGAAGACTTGCTGAGAACTGTAGCCTTCCTTGGTCATCATCTCGTCGAACGTCTTTTTAAAGGCTTCGGCCGCTTTCGTGTCCGAGCTGGCAGCCTCCCCATGATGCACCACCGAATGGATGCCAGTCCGTTTACGAAATTTCTCGAACCAGCCATGCGAAGCCTTGAACTCTGGGGTTGGCGTTGAAGTCCCTTCCCCTCCCTCGTCTTCCGCCTGCGCAATCAAATCGCCGAAAATAGCACTGGCCTTGTGAGCGATTGCTGTCTCCATTACTGTATCGCCAGCGATTTCTTTGTCTTTTCATCCAGATGAGGAGCAGCCATTCCATCTCGTCGTGCACATGGCTCCTCTTGCTGGACAAAATAGTGATGCCCTTCGACGGTGTAGTTGCTTTGATGGCATCCTTCTGTTAAGGATGGTGCCTATTGTCGATGGATTACGGCCGTATTCCTTTGCGATCACACTCAATCGCATACCAGCTTCGTACTTCTTTTATGATCTCCACTTTGTCTCCAAAGAGAGCATGGCGCTTTCTTTCCGTGAATTTCAACTTTCTTGGGACCCATGACTACGTTAATTTACGTAAAGTTACACAATATACAGTCTTCGCACAACACGATAATATGTACTTGCAACGAAATCACTAACGAATTTACGTTTACTAAACGAAATTCGTTGGAGGCAACGAATGCCGATTGCATATGGTAAAGTTTCGGGTGCGGAGTGGCCGAGGCTAAGGGACGCCAGCGCGTACGTATAGAAGATGCATGATGGGAGGGATGCTGTCCAATCAGAGAGAAGGATCTCATGGCTTGGCTAGCATCAGGAACCAATGGGAGAGCAGGAGGATGGTGGCGAGTCTACTAGCACTAAGATGGCGGCGTGCGGCGCGAGTTTCAAAATTGTTATCGGGCGAATCTCGGACTTTCAGAAACCTTTCGTATCTTGAAAACTTTTCGTATGTAGAGCAGTAAAATTTTTCGCATTGGCTTTTGTAACTTGGATTTTTTCGTAAGTTGAGCCTTTCGTATCTCGAGGTACTACTGTACTGTATATTATTTTACCATAAAATGTAGTAATGTCCTTAAAGATATACTTATACATACACTTCCAGCCCAAACAGAGGGCGAGAGTTACCACTAGCGCATGCTAGTATCTTGTGTGGAGAGAGAGAGAGAGAGAGAGAGAGAGAGAGAGAGAGAGAGAGAGAGAGAGAGAGAGAGAGAGAGAGGGTTGTCCTTATTTAAAAGAGTGAAGTGGATAGATTATTGTACTTCTTTAAAATACTATCACATATGAATTTTGAATATAGTTATATTACTATTATTATTATTATGCAAAAATATTAATAAACATACACATGTACCATAGAAATTCTCTCATCTCAGTAAAAGAGAGAGAGAGAGAGAGAGTTTACATTATCCTGAGATATGGCAACACAGTTGTTGGACCCCAGCCAACTCGGCTTGCTACTGGAGTTCCAAGAGAAAGATGCGGGGTAAAGTGCATTTTCTTTCATTCTTACGTAATTCTTTTTATTTATAAACTAAAATCTTGCTAATTCACTTTAGTATTTTCTTTAATGAATTTATATTATTGCTGTTTACATTAATATTGATATTTGAAAATTAGTAAATCATCATCCAAAAAACATACATCGCTTTAAGGGGATCGGCTGCCTAAAAAACCCCAAAAACCCCAAAAAAATATGAAACATATTCGATTTGCTGAAAAAAATTCCATGGCTTCGTAGAGCATTCAAGAATGTGTCCACGAAGTATTATGCTAAAATTCGCCTACTTTTCTAGTTATGGCCTGAAATGTAACAATAACTTTATACCCACAAAACACCAGTAGCGCAAATGATTTAGTCTGTATAGTTTTTGTGATTTTTGTTACGAAAACTTCCTTTGAAATGAAATATATAATGTCAATAATAGCCTAATTGGTACCTTCTTAGTTATTCCTAGACAAGACAAAGCACGGCATCATGAGTCATGAGGCTCAGCGCGTGCCCCACTGGCCAACAGTTGCTTATAAAACTTGCACGTTATAGGGTCGCATTTTTTCACACTCGCTAGCCTTGACTGAACTCTGTGTTTTCTGCGGTGTTTTTAGTTTTTCACCACCATGCCTAAAAGGTCCAAGACTTCACTTCATGCCTCTAGAATGCTGAAAAGCCAATTGGATATGCCCATCGAAGAAGTAGAACAGAGAATTCAAGAAACTAGTGTCAGAGGGGATGAAGCGACAACGAGAGAGAGAGGCGCCGCGCAGCAAATGGCGCACGCTATGATCTCTGCTGTCCAGAGGCCAACCACATCCACCCCTAATCGTCTCTTTATTCGTTCATCACTGCTAAAGGGCAAAGATATTTTAGAAGAAGAAAGCAGTAGATCGGAGGTCTGATATTATCAATGATAGTGAAAATAAAATTATAATAATAAGTGAAGAAGGACATAATGGCATCATTCAACCATATATTCAGTTCCAAAGAAAATCAACGTCATGACTTTGTCCAAAAGGGGAAGATTCTTGGTGCTATTTTCAGCGCAGCATAGCAATGGGTAAAGAAAGAGAGAAAATAGAGTTCAAGAGATCTTCAACAGTTATCAATTTAGATGCTGAGAGTGAAAGGAAAATAAAGGCTGTGTATGAAGTCCTGTCTGAGAAAGAATTGCTTGAACGCTGCGTTCGTGGTCTTACACAAAACCTGAATGAAAGTTTCATTCAAAATTTGGAACAGAGCACACAAGACTAAGTTTGCTGGAGCACAAAGATAATCAATTAATTAATATTCCTATTCATAATAATTTTGCATTAATACTCAAAAATAAAAACTAAAACCATAAAATTAATGGTAACACAGTCTTTTACCTTTTTTTATGTACCTAAAAACTTTGAAGGCCCGTTTCTCAAAACATAAGTTTTTCACCTTCAAAATGTATCTCCTCCCTTAGTATTGGACCAATCTAAATGAAATTTCATATATAATATGGGGAAACATGGTAGATTAAAAAAAACCCAGGGATTTTTAATATTTTGAGTTTCTGATTTTTGGCAATTTTTTCCTCTAATTTTTCTGGGAAAATTTCATTAAAAAAAAAAAAAATTCATATCTCGAAAAATAATTGAAAAATCAAAAATCCCCGGCTTTATATCAAAGGTCCATATGTGTTTTATACGTGGTTCAAATCTCATCCCTTAAAACCAAAAAGCAGAGGAGGAGATGCATTTTGAAAATGGCCATTTTTGGCCAAAAAATGCTCTGGCGTCACAAAACCTAAGGTCACTGAACAAATTTTTTTCCCCAGAAGTTCCACACAATATCCTTTAACAAACCCCCTATATATCAACATCCTGTTGTTAAAAAAGTCGGAAACCAAACCGGCCGATCCCCTTAAGAGAGAGAGAGAGAGAGAGAGAGAGAGAGAGAGAGAGAGAGAGAGAGAGAGAGATTATCGTAGTACGTATTTGTAAAATACTTTCACATATGATTTTTGTAATTACAGTTATTATTATTATTATTATTATTTGAAAATATTAATAAACATATTACGCATATATGTACCATAAAAAATCTCTCATCTCAGTAAAAAAGAGAGAGAGAGAGAGAGAGAGAGAGAGAGAGAGAGAGAGAAGAAGAGAGAGAGACGATAGGAGACGAGAGAGAGAGATAAGGGAGGAGAGGAGAGAGGAGGAGAGAGAGAGAGGGTGGAAATTTCATGAGCAGTTTGATGGCAGCAACAAATCAGCTCCTTCCCCCTCCGGTCACTTAACTTGATACGTATATCTGAGTTTTTTAGTACCTGGAGTTTAGAGAAAGAATCTGACTGGGATTTCCTTCATTCTTCATAATTTTTAAATTTATAAGCTAAAATCTTACTAATTCACTATGGTATTTTCTTTAATGAATTGATATTATTGCTGTATAAATTAATATTAATATTTGAAAATAGTAAATCATTTATTTATCATACAAAAAACATACATCTTTGTAGTAGAGAGAGAGAGAGAGAGAGAATTATTATTTTTATTATGTGATATTTAAACTTATTAAACTTACTAATACAGTATTAATCAAAATTAATATTTGAAAATTAGTAAATCATTTTTGTATCATAAAAAATGTATTTAGTCATGAAAATAAACATCAAAATACACTAATTAGTGATTATTTTCTTCGGAAAATTCCGCAAATGGGCGAGTCCGTCCGTGAATAATTCTAGATAGGTTCCAAAGAAAAATCCGCGAATGTGTGAGTCCGCGAATACGGGGGGAACACTGTACTACATATAAACTTCATCCATAGGCATAACATAATAATAGTATCAATAATAGCCTAGGTTCAATAGCCTGATACCTAACAGCCATATTTACTGCTCTGTACTGTTGGTTGAGGTGAGGCGTAAAACAAGCTCATCTTAGGTTAGGTCACAATTAAGGCATCCAGGATTTTGGGACAATTAGAAAATAAACCAGGGATTTCTTTGAAATACAATTGTTTTTTAGATATATTTTCATTGTTAACCATTGTTAACAGTATACACATACTATAAAAATTCAAGTCTCAGTAAATGAGGAGAGAGAGAGAGAGAGAGAGAGAGAGAGAGAGAGATGAGAGAGAGAGAGAGAGAGAGAGAGAGAGAGAGAGAGAGAGAAATTGCATGAACCTTGGTGGCAACAACACAAACAGCTCCTCCCCTCCAGTCTAATTACTTGATAACTGACAGATTTAGTACCTGGAGTTAGAGAGAGAAGACTGGGATTTCCTTCATTCTTACATAATTTTTCAAATTTATAAACTAAAACCTTACTAATTCATATTAGTATTTGCTTTAATGAATTGATATTATTGCTGTGTACATTAATATTAATATTTGAAAATAGTAAACTCTTTTATCATACAAAAAAAAATATAATCTCTGTAGGAGAGAGAGAGAGAGAGAGAGAGAGAGAGAGAGATAATTACTATTTTGTTCATGAAACTTACCTGACAGATATATATATATAGGCTGTATTCTCCGAAGTCCGACAGAATTTCAAAATTCGCGGCACACGCGTGGGCGGCCATGGTGGTAGTACCCATTTCCCGCCGCTTGGGGAGGCGGATATCAGGAACTATTCCCATTTTCTATTCATATTTTTTTCTGTCGCCGGTCGGTAAACAACTGTTTACAGACCTCCGCCTAGGATTTTGAAACTTCATTAGCCGCTTAAGTATCCTAATTATTCTTTCGATTATTGACTTGGATTTGTGGCTAGGCATACGCTATCGTAAATTTTTTCATTGCATTTGATGTCTGAAGTAGTTAGCCTAGTTTCAGACTTTGTTGTCTGCTTGGGGTAAGGTGAAGCTACCGGAACTTTCGGTAGACACTCGCTTAGTATATATGGCGTTTACATGTTTTCTTTGTTTTCATAAGTTCAATGTAATTAGTGTAAGTGTGACTGATTATGGAAGAAGTAGGATTCATGTACGCATTTTTTAGAGCGTTTTAAAAATGAATCAGGAGTTTTCCTCCACAGTAAACAGAGGTTAGAAATAATGAACCTTCTAACCTCCTGTAGATTTTATTTTGCCTAACCCTGTGGGTATGGCTTACGGGCCTAGAAGAAGTGTCTGCTAGAGATTACATCAAGTATCTTAGACTAAAGTGCTCGCTCTCCAATCAGTGTTGTGAAGTGTAGTGCCCCTTGTGTTGTGGAGGGGGCGTCAGATCGGCCCCATAATGCCTCTAGGCCTGGACCTCTGTCGGACTCCCAGGACTCAGGGAGAGGGCATGTCGAAAGCCGCAAGAGGGTTACGGGGGCTCCCCACCGATCTGGCGTCCCTTCGGCAGAACCTGTTGACGCTTCCCAGGCTGCTAAAGATCGTGCACGTGCACGAATCTTGAAAGGATTGCTTCTCGTCCTCTGAGGCGTCCTCCCCCGCGCAAGGGTTGGAGCTCTCGGAAGGACTCGCGCCCTCTAAGAAGCTTTAGAGAAGAGGACGCTTCACGTCCTCTCTCTCGTTAGGAGGGAACGTCAGATCGGCCCCATAACGCCTCTAGGCCTAGACCTCTGTCGGACTCCCAGAAAACCAGAAAACCAGAGGGCATGTCAAAAGCCGAAGGAGGGTTACGGGTTTTTCATGCTGATCTGGCTTCCTTTCGGCAGGTCCTGTTGTCGCTTCCCAGGCTGCCGAAGATCGAGCACGTGCACGAATCTTGAAGGATTGTTTCTCGTCCTCCGAGGCACCTCCCCACACAGGGGTTGGGGCTCTCGGAAGGACTCGCGCCCCCTAAAGAAGCTTTAGAGAAGAGGACGCTTCACGTCCTCTCTCTCGTCACGAGAGGATGAAGAGTAAAGAGACCACATTTACCCTTTTCGAAGAATGCACTGGCTCTTTTCCTAAGGGACATATTAAGGAGGCTCATCATCTTGCCAGAAGAGTGATTTGAGCCTCCTGCAGTGAACGTCATTTATCATTCAGTAAATACATTATTAAGGCTCATTTCATACAGAAAAGTGATTTGAGCTCCTGCGAGTGAAACCTCATTTATTACATTATTAAGGAGGCTCATTCATCTTGCCAGAAGAGTGATTTGAGCCTCCTGCGAGTGAACGCTCATGAAGTTAGAGCTGTTTCAACCTCGCTAGCATTCCAAAAGAATTTGGTAATCAAGGACATTCTTGATTCCACCTTTTGGAGGAGCAACTCAGTTTTCGTCTCCTCTCCTCATGGCGCTCCGTATACGTTATGTAACGTTCGCTTTACTTCGAAAAGCAAGCTGATAAGTTTGACGTCCGGCAAGCTGCTTTGCACAGTCAAACAACTTATGTCTCTGGTTCGGCATAAGAAGGGCAATTTAGACGTGAGCTAGCTTTTGGAGGTGCTCGACGTCCTATAAGTAGAGAACATTCCTCCAGGACGCTCGGCAAGCACCTTGCGAGGGTGTCTTTCGGACGCTCGGCGTTCCTTTGCTGAGTGCGTTTCTGGAGATGTTCTTTTGCATTACTAAAGACGCGCAAGTTGTCACACAGGCAGCCACTGTCTTTGTAAAAAGGTATGAAGGTCTTTAAGGCCCGTCTTGAAGACGAAAAGCCATACGTCTTCCTTTTGTGTTCACACACTTCAGGAGCAGCGTTCGGTTCTCCATGGAGACTCGCATGAGGACGTCCCTTGAAAATATTCAACGTCATACGCAAAACGCGGTTCGTCATACATGAGATGTTGGCAAGGTCGCTCGCCAGGACGCCTCTTGGCGGGATTCTTGCATGCATCAGGGCGCTCAACGAGTTCTTCTCTGAAACGTCGTTCAGAAGACTTGGTGTTCTCTGCTCAGACAGCTCTAGCTACGCAGGAGACGTTTTTTTTGTTTTGAGGACGCTTTCCAGGACGCTTTTGTTGAGGACGCTCGGCAGGAACGCTTATGAGGACGCTTTTTTGCACATTCGCCAGGACGCTTCGGTGGAAGCTCGGCAGGACGCTTTGCGAGAGAAAATACTTGTAGAAGGCGTTTTATTTGCTGTTCCAGGACGTTTCTTGGGACGCTTGACGCTTTATAAACGCTCGTCAAGAGGAGGTTTTTTCAGGACTCTCCACAGGACATTCCTTTACAGAAATTTTTTAAAAGGATTCGGAGTTAGCGGAGAGACATACCCAAATTTTTTCTTCGATCATCTTTCCTCTTCATCGATTTCTCTGAGAATCGGGAAGATTATATACTCGGATTCTTGGGTGACTTTCGGTCATGTTAAAGGGTTTTCCCCTATTAGGCAAAGTGCTAATATTTTGTCAAGTAAGGACGTTTTCCCCATTGTCAAGATACTAAACGTTTTGTCATTTAAGTGGGGGACCCCTCATAAATGGGGTAGTTCTCATTGACATAGATTTTAACGTTTTTATCGTTTAAGCAGATAAACTCATTAACAAATTTCGGAAGAGCTCTCATTCATTTTCAGAGGCTCATCCGGGAGTAGGAAAAAGACTTGTAGACTAGATCCAGGAAGTCTTATGTCCAATATCATAAGAACATTGAACGGTCCATTTTCGATCCTCGGTTCTCTCTTGATGATCTCTATTCGAATATTACTCCCTTTTCTTGGCAAAGAGTCTTGGAAAAAGAGTCAAGGAGTTCTTTTAAAAAGTCTCATTCATTAGAACGTGGACAGTCTCTTTTTCCTTTCTTTCTCTCTTCCTCGTCGAGGAAAGATGTAGTAGAGAATTCGATGTTCAAATTTCTACAATACTTACGTAGTTTATCTTTGCGTCATTTTGCTAACGCATGGGGTCAAGTCATATACGCATATCGTATTTACCTCTGCGGATAGAAGCCGAAAGAACTGTTGTTCTAAATGTATTTAATTGACACTCCCTTCAACCTTCCAAGAGTTTTTCGGAGTGAGAATAACTATTCAGGTATTGTTATGACAACACCAACTCAGATTCTGTATTTAGCGAATTTTGTTTCGTTTAAATATGCCTGCTTGAGAGTTTCCTTTTGCTCGATAATTTCATACCTATCCCTTCGTAAAAGGAGTAGCTGGCAACTCAGGCAGATAGTGCGAGACGATGAACAAGGCTGCTGTTACTGTGATCTACGCAGTACCGTCTAGCTCGGTGTCATGCGCGGTTGGTTGCGTCTCTCTGCCCTACAATCATGGATTTTAGCCTCGGGTTGAGGAAATTTCTAGTAATCATGAATGAACATGCCTTCCGTTTACTTAGAAATTTCAACAAGATATCTCTTATACTTGTTCGGTGCGGGTTTACCGCACGGTAACAGAATTCTGTACGAATCTACCGCGGCATAGCACTATAATAATGCTCTCCTGCTTATGGGTAGGCTCCACTTTGGAGGGGTCCCGATTGTAAAAAATCGTAAAAAATATTTGCCAAAAATACACTAATCAAGACAGGCTAATGAAATTATCAGGCATTATTAGCACTATAATAACGCATATTCTCTGTGAGTTTTATCATCCTACAGGGAAAATTAATGATTTTATTTAAAAAAATGTGAAAAAATGCAAAAATTTCCGGGCCCCTCGTACTGAAGGTTATTTGGTGATTGGTGAGAAACTACAGTCTTGAATAGAAATTCGGTGTGACAGAATGTTGGTATATCCACCTGGAACATGCACAAAAAAGAAAAAATTATCAAAATAGAACAGTAAATAAGCACGTACCAACAAAAAAAAGAGCAACAACTTCAGGTAAGTTCAGCGAAAGCCCCGGCGAAATAGCAGGCTATAGCTAGGAAGAAATATCAGGAAAATTCAAATCTCTCGATTTAGGGGCAAAACCTTTTGAGAGTTTGTAGTTATTATGTCACTTGATAGCCTAAAACATCTAAAAATTATATTATTTAGGACAATCAAAGAAAAACCCACCTCCAAAAAAAAAAAAAAAAAAAAAAAAAAAAAAAAAAAAGGTGGGGGTGGTTTTTCTTGATTGTCCTAAATAATATAATTTTTAGATGTTTTAGGCTATCAAGTGACATATTAACTACAAACTCTCAAAAGGTTTTGTCCCTAAATCGAGATTTGAATTTTTCCTGAATATTTCTTCCTAGCTATAGCCTGCTATTTCGCCGGGGCTTTCGCTGAACTTACCTGAAGTTGTTGCTCTTTTTTTTGTTGGTACGTGCTTATTTACTGTTCTATTTTGATAATTTTTTTTGTGCATGTTCCAGGTGGATATACCAACATTCTGTCACACCGAATTTCTATTCAAGACTGTAGTTTCTCACAATCACCAAATAACCTTCAGTAGAGGGGCCCGGAATTTTTGCATTTTTTTCACATTTTTTTTTAATAAAATCATTAATTTTCCCTGTAGGATGATAAAACTCACAGAGAATATGCGTTATTATAGTGCTAATAATGCCTGATAATTTCATTAGCCTGTCTTGATTAGTGTATTTTTGGCAAATATTTTTTACGATCGGCGGCACCCCCCAAAGTGGAGCCTACCCTTATGCAAAGCGCAGCCTTATTTAGGGAAGGAAGCAGGCTGAGTGAGGGAATGGATGAGTTTGCTGGGGACCATTTCCTCGCTGGAGAAGCTTGTTTTCCCTGAATAAACAGCAATTCGAGACCTCTACAATTTTTCCTCACGAAGAAATTGGAATAACATCAAAGATCTTGTAATAATTCTAATTTTCTCTCAACGCCTTGAAGATCACCTCGGGTGATAGCGAGTGGGGCCAGACATCCGAACAGAGGTGGAACAGATGTTCTGGCACATTGTCCCTGAAAAGAATTGGAAGCCAAAATTGGTCGGCTCTCCAGTTCCTCGAAGGATGAGTTTGGATCGAGTGGCCCAAATCATCTCGGATAATTTCTCAGATCTCTCATAGCTCAAGAAGAGAGAATTAGTTATGGGCTTGGGGGCACGGAACGTAACGATCCTCAAGAGGTTCGTTAAACTAGTGCACGTCCGTGCGGGTCTTCTCGATCGAAGGCAACAACTACTGACGTCTGAGTAATCCTCACTTAGAAGTATGTCGAAGTGAGGAGAGACTGAGGGGGCGTCCTTTCGTTAAGTTTTTTCGTAAATATTGAAGACGAAGGAGCTTCCTCTTAAGTTGTTCCCTTATTCATGATCCTAGAGGATTAGCTTTAGTCGCCACATGTTGGCCTCTAAGAGGTTGGATTCACAGAGGTCAGGTAATTCATAGAAATTGTCCAAAGACCCTTCCCGAGAGAATCGGTGTAATCTAACATCGTCACTTAGTGAAGTATCTAATATCTCCTCCTCTCCGGAGTCTGAAGGCGTTCAGACTATCGAGAAGCGATAAGATCTTCAAGATTATGGCAGTCTCTTGGCCAGGCAAAGCAGTGCTGGCCTATTTTCAGTGTTCAATGTCGGTGCGGGCCGTTTCTGGAGA
>NC_087218.1:57495036-57511176 GCF_015104395.2 Macrobrachium nipponense | reverse complement strand
AAGTTTTAGCAATATTAATCTTTTTAACTAGCAACTGCTGTATTAAAAAAAACATTCACTACTTGAAATGGTTCGTTAGTTGTATCTGCTAGATAGTAAACTTATTTTGAACTTACCACAATATCAAACATTGAGTGTTTGATGTCATAATACCTAACTTCTTCAATCAGTGCATCCATCAAAGGCATACCATCAATCTGAAATATAAAATTTCTTTTAAAATATTCTTGGATATAGCCAAAAATAAATAGAAATTCAACATAAAACCAAACTTAATTTTGTGAATTATCAAAGATTCAATAAAACATTATCAACTCTCACGTCCCATCAACCAGTACTGAACACAATTAATCCAACAAATAAACTGACTGCATAAATCCCAAGTGTTGAATTAAGGGTAATGAAAATTAGACCATTAGTGTTTTCAGAGTTACAATTCTTTCAAGAGCAACGACAGCACAGTGGAATGATGGCTTCTCTATCTGCCAACAGCCTTGGAATGACCAAAATCACATTCAAGACAATATGCATTTTCATTTAAACATAACTGCCTATTTTAATAGTTCAAACACCAAAGACCCCCATAAAAATACTTATGACTGCCAATTGTAATAGTTAAAATACCAAATATACCTTAAACTATCATCCTCAAACACTTTAATAGTAAGATTTTAATAATTCAATATAATTTCAATATTTTATTATATCAATATCACTTTAATATTTCAGTAGGAATAATTTCTGAGCATCGCATCTATAACGAGGTGAGGAAACCAGTTTAGAAGCAGTAGCTACCAACAGGGTTTGCTATGAGGATGTCCCTTGGGTACTATAAAGGGGTCACCCCCCCCCCTAAACCTATGGAGGGGAGAAAACTGGTTTATTGCCAGCCAACCAGAGCTTAAAAACCAGTTTCTTTCCACACAAGTCTCTCTCTGAGTTATTATTTAGTCTTATTATTATTTAACCCTTGTATTCCGGACTTATAATTTTCAGCCTAATCGTAATAGTACATATATATATATATGATGCGGGTGCCATGACCAATCCTTGATATTTGTGTTTAATCTTAATTTCAGAGGAGTAGAACTACTCTGAAGTATGTGAAGTTATATATCGTTAATGCTTTGAATATTCTGATACAATTAAAAAAAAATAACCTAAGATGCAGAAGATCTGATGTAAAGAAATTATAACATTGAGGTAGATATAAAAAAGCAATTATTGTTACAAAATTTACTTTGACCATAAAATGTCTTTATAGTTACTTTTCAGTGTGTATAAATATATATATATAAATATATATATATATATATATATATATATATATATATATATATATATATATACTATATATATATATATATATATATATATATATATATATATATATATTTCTGGGCTCAGCTCGTGTCGGCCTATGAAGGGATCCTTAAATATCATTCTTTTCTAGGCAAAATTAATCTAAATCTTACCAGAGAAAAACAAAATTAAGAAAATGTCAGTAAAACTGACTCGCTCACTCTATAAAAGAAGTGTCGGTATGAGAATAGGGGCGAGTGGGATCACTACCACGAGTCATTCACCATTTAGACCTTCCAATCCAAAATCCCCACTAGAGAGAGCTGATACTAACGGGTGATGCGGCCGCTACTACTACTACTAAGGACGCCACGGACAGCAGCGCCCCTAGCGGTCATTCCTTAATTATTTTAGCAGTACGCGTTGACGCATTTTTTTCACGTGTGCTAATCTCTTGGATTTATCTCCTCTTCTTTACCATGGAACGTGCTGCCATCGCATCGGCTAAGTTAAGTGCCTCATAAGTAGTATTTTACTGTATTTTAGTCTTCCAGGGACCAGTATTTTCCTTCTAATAGGTCATATACGGTTTCCCGGTCGGCTAGTGGCGGCGCCATGCTGCCTCATGTCTAGAATTCCCGGTCTTCCATACTGGGACTTCTTGTACTTATGGGCTTACTATATCACGGTTCATCTTTTTACATCGTCTTTTTAGCTAGGTTAGCCGTTTACCATTCTCTTAGTTTGGTATTTAGGGCTATTCTGTATTCTGGCCCAGCATCCCAGCTCTTGCTCTTCATCGGCTATCGCTGGCTCCGAGTAGTCTTCTGTTCCTCGGAACAGTTTGCCTCCTCCTGGGCTTCTTTTCTTTTACTAACGTGTCTTTTCCACCTGTTATGATGTAATTTTAGTTCTTTTTAGGGTGTTAGGCTAGCCTAGGTGCATGTCCCATGTATTGGTACAGCCTGATTCACGTGGCCCTCCCACGGTTGTGTTTACTATCGCGGCTTAGGCCACTGGCGGTCACGTGTTCCACCGCACCTACCCTTCCCCTTCCCTCCCTACAGGTATAGGGAGGGGTCTGGGGGACCCCTTGGTTGCTATGACAACCTCAGTAGCCTTCCTCCCTCCTTCTCTGAGGAGGCCAGGGGTTCTCCCCAGCTGGGGTTTAGGGCGACCACTTGTTTCGGGTACCGGGTCTCCGAGCGGGTAGTTGTTGAGACGGGGAGGAGTAGGCCACTCTCTCTCCCGCCGCGTTACGCCGGGGACCCCCCTCCCAGTTGTTCAGTCCCACCCTTCCCCACTATAACGAACGGAGCCTTCCGCCGCAGCCGGGCACCTTTGGTTATAGTTCGTCTGGCTCCGCTAGCGGGCGGGGTGGTCACTTCTCGTGGTCTATTGCTTGCCTACTATATCCTTCCCTTTTTTCCCCCGCTACGGAGGAGAGCTTGCTTCCTTACCCGGGCACCTCTACTAGTAGACGGGGGAGGAAAGTTCGATAATTATTTTTATTTTATTTTTAAGGATATACCTAATTTTTACGATGAATTTTAGTATTATAGACTGTGTGTATACCATCTCCGTCGTTCTCCGTCGTGGTTTCGTACTCACCACCACACCTGGTTGGATTTTTTCTCTTGTCTCCGGCGTAGCCGGGGACAAACGCCAACCTTCTTGTTACCACACGTATTATGGCGGGGCTCTGGTTTAATCTAACTTTACCGCTCCGGCATGCAGCGGAGCAATTGTTAGGCTGTAAGTGTTCTCCTGATGCTTATGTATCTTTCCACTTACAGGCTACCAACTGTCAGGTCCTAGGGTGCAATGCGACCTTGTACGACCCATGCGCCCACGATGAGTGCAGGAGACTCACGCCCCATGGTGCCACGAATCACAACGCCATGATCGTCTGGCACCCGGAAGCCTGCTCCATCTGTTACGACCTTGTCAGTCAGCTGGTGGGGGGTAAGTCGATTGTAGACTTCTTTATCGTATTACTAACAACACTTAGTTATAAGTTGTTAACCCCGTCCCCGGCACTAGAAGCTTCATTTCGCCTTCTCTTTCAGGCTGCCGGTGTGAGGGGAAGAATCTCCCTAGCAACCCTGAAGGCTTGGGTGGGCGGCTTCGGCAAGAACGCCGCCAAGGGCCAGCCATACATCCTGGACAAGAAGCTGGCCATTCAGATCTCTTCCCCGGCGGGCAAGTCAACAGGATATGTTGGACCCCATCTCTGCAGCCCCTCTCATCGCTTCTATCCAGCAAGAGGTTGCAGCAGTCGTTAGGGGCCTGGCCACGCAGGAGACAGTCCAGATGTCGCAACCCTCGGACCTTAATATTGAGCCTATGGCGGTAGGTGCAGAGGATTTGTTAGTTGAGGTAGGTGTGTCGGGTGCCCAAGGTCTTTCCTTGGGCGCTCCTGGATCTTCTCCTGTCCCTTCTTCTACTGCCTCTTTCCAAGGATTTTCGGGATCTGAGATCCCTGCCCGCTCTCCCGCTCTCTCTGTACCCCCAAAGGTGAAGGGACAGAGAGAACCGAACCCTCGTTAAGACGACTTCTAAAAAGTCGTCGTCGTCTTCTTCAGCTAAGAAGTCTTCGACTTCCTATGCTGACGCGGTGAAGGCTAAGCCGAGCTCCTCACACTCCAAGAGCTCTAGAAGCAAGGCTTCTAAGGAGAAGGCTCGCGCTCCTGCTGAGCCAATGCCTTCTCCGGCCTCCACTGCATCCACTCCGGCAACGCCGGTTGGAGTAGCGGGACCGAGCACCTTTGATCCCACTGCCTTCTCAGCAGTGGTGATGCAACAGGTAGGAGAGATGGTCGGCTCAGCAGGTCTCCGCCCTCGAACCAAGTTCGAACAGATGTTCGCACAACTGTCGAACACTTTGAGTCAGTCGGGCCAGTCCAATCCAAGATCTCTCTAACAGAGTTAGAGAGAATGAGGACCGAGTAGCTGGGCTTGCTCAGGTTCCTTACCCCCAGTCTCCCCAGTAGCAAGTGCTGGTATTCCCCAGCTACCTCCTTATGAGTCGCTACCAGCCTCTCCATGGATAACCCATGGAGAGTAGCCGCTTACGCTCCATTCAAGGACGGTATGATCTCTGTCCCGGAGTGTGGAACTCGAAGGATTGAGGACTTCGAGTTTTATCCTCCGGGATTAACGCAGCCTTTCATTGGGTATGCTAGGCTGACCGCAGCAGCACTCACTAGGGAAGACAAGATCACCAGAGAGCATGTGCTTTATAGTAGAGAGCACGCTCAGCGGGAATGGGTTCACTGCCTTGGAGGACTGGGAGTGTACCAACCACCAAGCTTCCAGGCTTTTCAAGAGTCCTTTTACTATTTTTGCGACGGAGGAGGAGGCTTCTCTTCCGTTCTGCTACCAAAATAGTGGAAGCGACTCTTCAGGCAGTCCTCAAGGATGAGCCCATGCCACAACTGAGGGAAGCGGAGTCTACTTCTCCGCTCTTCCCAGCTTTCGGGGTAATTGTGGGACGAACTTGCCTTCCACCTTCACGCTTGGTAAGCTCAAACCGGACTGTGCAATGGACCAGTTTGGTGAAAAGCTTCCAAGGCTGCCTGATACCTTGATTCAGGCAGAGTTCGACGCTCGAACTAGGTTTGGGAGATCCCTCAATTCTCTAATCATTACTGAGATGGCTGCTTTATCGTATGGCACAGAACCTTTATTAAGATTCTGGCCAAGTCTCAGCTTCAAACGGTTCAGACGGATGCTTTCGACTTCTTTCCTAGCTAGGAGGAACTGTCGAAAGCACGTTCTGCAGGAATGCACTATTAGGCACGAACCTAATAGGCTCCTGGCTTCCAGCATGTGGGGGGCGGACCTCTTCCCAGAGTCCGCGGTGAATGAGGTACACCATGAGGCTGCTAGGCTCAAACCAAGAGCCTTCAGAGATTAGATTGCGGGTATTCTCCCTTAAGAAGAGGAAAACAAGAATCCGCCCCCGCTGCTGGTAAGAAACCAAAGAAGGCTGGTAGAAGATTCCAGCCTTACCAGAAACGTCAGCAAGCAGCAAAAACAGCAATTCGTTCAGGCCGTCCCAGTTACCCAACAGGGACAGGCTGCAACTTCAAAACAGACCCAACCCATCCTCCTTGTGTCTCCTCAGTCGCAACCCTCGACCTCTTACGCACTCTCGCCGGCCTTCAACCCTGTTTATGAAAGTCAGGCTTACCCTCCCTTTTCGGGGCAGGCGAGAGGTAGCAGAGCGCGAGGCCACTTTCGCCAGCGTGGCTCAGGTAGAGCGACAAGGGGTAGGCAGTTTAGAGGAGGGCGTGGAGGTCAACCCGCCCAACAACAATGAGGCTCCCCAGGTAGGAGGGAGGCTGTTCCTCTTCCGTCACAGGTGGGGGTTCAGCAATTGGGCACAGAGCATAGTGTCCAAGGGATTAGGTTGGAGTTGGATCAAAAATCCCCCTCCAATCAGATCATTTTATCAGGAACCGTCAAAGGAATTGACAGATTATGCGAGCGAACTCCTTCAGAGGAGCTATTGCGAGAGTCAAGCATTTAAAATTTCAAGGTCGCTTATTCAGCGTGCCAAAGAAAGGCTCAACAAAAAGAAGGGTAATCTTAGACTTGTCAAGGCTAAACTCTTTCATCCGTTGCAACAAGTTCAAAATGCTACCATTTCGCAAGTAAGGACCACCTTACTTCCTCGTGGAGCCGTCCACATGCTCCATTGATCTTACAGACGCATACTATCATATCCCTATAGCCAGGCACTTCCGCCCATTCCTAGGGTTCAGACTAGGAAATCAGAAATTCTCATTCAAAGTGATGCCCTTCGGTCTGAATGTAGCCCCCAGGGTATTCACAAAAATAGCAGATAAGTTGGTAGTTCACAACAATTGAGAACTCAGGGGATAATGGTAGCAGCATACCTCGACGATTGGTTGATCTGGGCACCAACAGTCGAGGAATGTCTCAAAGCCACGGAAAAGGTAGTTCAATTTCTGGAACATCTGGGGTTCCAGATAAACAAAACGAAATCCAGACTTACTCCAGAGTCTCGTTTTCAGTGGCTAGGAATCCAATGGGATTTGTCTTCCCACAATCTGTCAATTCCAGTGGTCAAACAAAAACGCAAAGAAATAGCCAAAGCTGTGAAACAATTTCTCAAATGCAAACAAACATCAAGGAGAAGCCAAGAAAGAATCCTAGTTCTCTTCAGTTTGCCTCCTTGACAGACATCCTCCTAAAAGCAAGGCTGAAGGATATAAACCGAGTTTGGCGATCGAGAGCAAACGCCAATCTCGAGACAAGTTGTCAGTAATTCCACAGATCCTTCGCAATCAACTCCGTCCATGGACAAAAAGTGAAGAACCTGGCCAAACTGGTACCCCTCCAATAATTCCCCTTCCTGGTAGTTAAACCATTCACACGGCATGCCTCCCCTGTCCGGTTGGGCGGGGGGGATATTCTCAATTCAAACAAGTTCAGGGGACTTGGTCAGCTCAGTTCTGCCAGCTCCACATAAACGTTTTTTGGAAGCAATGGCAGTATTTCTTACCCTTGAAGAGACTTCTTCCCCCGAAAAAGTCTCATCTAAGACTAGTTTTGGGGTACAGTGCAGTGGTAGTTCATTGCATCAACAGAGGAGGGTCCAAATCCAACATGTGAACCATGTCATGATAGCCATCTTTGTTTTGCCCTAGCAGGACAAACACAAATGGCATCTGTCCGCCATCTCACCTGGCGGGGGTAAGAAATGTGATAGCAGACGCTTTGTCCAGGTCGGTCCCTCTGGAATCAGAATGGTCCCTAGACGACAGGTCATTCCAGTGATATGCCGGAGAGTCCCAGGTCCTCCAAGTAGATCTCTTCGCTTCACAAGCAAAACCACAAGCTCCCTTGCTATGTGGCCGCCAACCTGGACCCTCTGGCTTATGCCACGGACGCCCTGTCGCTAGATTGGAGTCAGTGGAGAAAAATTTATGTTTTTCCTTCAGTGAATCTTCTATTGAAAGTCTTGAGCAAGCTGAGGACTTTCAGGGACTGGTAGCGCTGCTTGCACCCCAGACTGGCCCAAGAGCAACTGGTATCCTCTGCTTCTGGAATTGGGTCTCCGACCTCAACGGATTCCCAATCCTTGGCTGTCACAGGCAGTACAAATGAGGACTGTGTTCGCTTCCTCAGGAATTCTTCAGACCCTAACTTTATGGACTTCATTGAAGTTTGCGGCTAACAAAGAGCTAAACATTGATCCACAAAACATCCTCTTCCTAGAGTCAGATAAGAGAGAGTCAACTATTAGACAATATGACTCTGCTGTTAAAAAATTAGCATCCTTCCTGAAAGAATCAAACACTACAACCATGACAGTTAACTTAGCTATATCCTTTTTCAGATCCTTGTTTGAAAAAGGTTTAGCAGCTAGCACTATTACTACGCATAAATCGGCTTTGAAGAAGATCTTTCAGTTGGGTTTCCAGATAGATCTGACTGAATCTTACTTTAACGTCTATCCCTACCCTAAAGCCTGTGCTAGACTTAGACCTTCTCAAAGCCTACTGCAGTCTCATGGTTCTTAAATGACGTCCTCAAACTAGCATCAGATACTGACAACTCGTCGTGCACATTCATAATGCTCCTCAGAAAGACGTTATTCTTATTAAGCCTAGCCTCAGGAGCTAGAATTTCAGAACTGTCGGCTCTATCCAGAGATGTGGGGTCATGTAGAAATTCCTCCCCTAAGGAGAAGTTCTGCTTGCTCCGGATCGTAGCTTTTTAGCTAAAAATGAGGATCCTCTTGCAAGGTGGGCTCCTTGGAAAGTCATCCCCACTTCCGCAAGACCCTTCTCTCTGCCCAGTATCAACTTTAAGAGCCTTTCTATCTCGCACATCCTCAAGATCCTCAGGTTCTCTCTTCATGAGAGAAAAAGGTGGTACTTTATCAGTAAAAGGTATTAGACAACAGATCCTTTACTTCATTAAACAAGCCAATCCTGATTTCATTCCCAAAAGCACATGACATCAGGGGAGTAGCCACCTCAATTAACTACTTTTCAACATATGAACTTCGAGGATCTTAAAAAGTATACTGGATGGAAATCTCCGACAGTCTTTAAAACGTCACTATCTAAAGTCCTTGGAATCTTTAAAATTTTCTGCAGTTAGCAGCGGTGGGAAACATTGTTTCTCTGATACTGTATAGTAGTCATAGTATAGAATCCAGATCCTCCTTCCTACCTACCTCGTCTAACATGCCTCACCCTATCGCCATGCTACTCAGATACTCTAGCCTTAGCCGCTGAGGTCATATTAGTGGTTTGTCCCTTATTTTTTTGCTAGGGACATCCACACTTTGTACTTATAAGGTACTTCAGTGTCCCTACCCTTATTTTTATGCTAGGGTAGGACACAATGTGTTTTGTATATTATGTAAATACTTTGCTTAAGTGAATCTGTTTTTGTTAACTTACATTACATTATTGTATACTACTATGTTTTTTATAAGTTAGTTTTTAAGTACTTTTGTTGTTGGCTCTCTTTTTTATGCCATTGTTTAGCATAAGTTAGCTTTAAGTACTTAATTTGTATTCTGTATACTGATTCACTTATATTATATATCTATTTTTTACTACTGTTTTTCATTTGTCCCTTTTTCCCATCTTGCCTGTTTCTCTGGTACTCTTTCATAGGCCGACACGAGCTGAGCCCAGAAAAGGGATTTTGACGTAGGAAAAATCTATTTCTGGGTGATTGGCTCGTGTCGCCCTATGAAACCCACCCTGTCTTGCTTTTCCCCCCCTGCAGGGCAGATGTTCATAGATTAAGGATGACCGCTAGGGGCACTGCTGTCCGTGGCGTCTTAGTAGTAGTAGTAGCGGCCGCATCACCCGTTAGTATCAGCTCTCTCTAGTGGGGATTTGGATTGGAAGGTCTAAATGGTGAATGACTCGTGGTAGTGATCCCACTCGCCCCTATTCTCATACCGACACTTCTTTTATAGAGTGAGCGAGTCAGTTTTACTGACATTTTTCTTAATTTTGTTTTTCTCTGGTAGATTTAGATTAATTTTGCCTAGAAAGAATGATATTAAGGATCCTTCATAGGGCGACACGAGCCAATCACCCAGAAATAGATTTTTCCTACGTCAAAACCCTCCCCTATATATATATATATATATATATATATATATATATATATATATATATATATATATATATATATATATACACACACACACACAGGCAGTCCCCAGCTTACGACGTTCCAAGGTTACAAAGCTTTTCAATTGTATTTATAAGAAATTATTTCCAGGTTTATGAAGCATGTTCCAGGGTTACGACGCCTACAACGCTAATCTGGCAGAAAAAAAAGGATTTTGACGTAAGGAAAAATCTATTTCTTTCTGGTGATTGGCTCGTGTCGCCCTATGAAAGGATCCTTAATATCATTCTTTCTAGGCAAAATTAATCTAAAATTACCAGAGAAAAACAAAATTAACGAAAATGTCAGTAAAACTGACTCGCTCACTCTATAAAAGAAGTGTCGGTATGAGAAGTAGGGGCGAGTGGGATCACTACCACGAGACATTCACCATTTAGACCTTCCAATCAAAATCCCCACTAGAGAGAGCTGATACTAACGGGTGATGCGGCCGCTACTACTACTACTAGGGACGCCAGGACAGCAGCGCCCCTAGCGGTCATCCTTAATCTATGAACATCCTTAATCTTGTCCTGCAGGGAGGGCAAACAATACAGGGTGGGTTTCATAGGGCGACACGAGCCAATCACCCAGAAATAGATTTTTCCTACGTCAAAATCCTTTTTCTGGGCTCAGCTCGTGTCGGCCTATGAAAGAGTACCAGAGAAACAGACAAGATGGGAAAAAGGACAAATGAAAATCAGTTGTCAAAAAGAGAGATATAATATAAGTGAATCAGGTATATTACAGAATACAAACTAAGTACCTAAAGCTAACTTATTCTAACAATGACATAAAAAGAAAGCCAATAATATAAAGTACTTAAAATTAACTTATATTAAAACATAGTAATATACAATAATGCAATGCAATTTAACAAAATATTCACTTAATAAGGTATTTACATAATATTACAAACACTTGTGTCTACCCTAGCATAAAAATAAGGGTAGGTACACTGAAGTACATTATAAGTACATAGTGTGGATGTCCCTAGCAAAAAAATAAGGGACAATCCACCAATATGATCTCAGCGGCTAAGGCTAGAGTATCCGAAGTAGCATGGCGATTAGGGTGAGGCATGTTGGACGAGGTAGGTAGAAAGGAGACCTGGATCTATACTATGACTACTATACAGTATCAGGAGAAACAATGTTTCCCGCTGCTACTGCAGAAAATTTTAAAGATTCCAAGGACTTTAGGTAGTGACGTTTAAAGACTGTCGGAGATTTCCATCCAGTATACTTTTTAAGATCCTCAAAGTTCATATGTTGAAAGTAGTTAATTGAGGTGGCTACTCTCCTGATGTCATGTGCTTTTGGAAATGAATCATGATTGGCTTGTTTAATGAAGTAAAGGATCTGTTGTCTAATTCCTTTTACTGATAAAGTACCACCTTTTTCTCTCATGAAGAGAGAACCTGAGGATCTTGAGGATGTGCGAGATAGAAAGGCTCTTAAAGTTGATACTGGGCAGAGAGAAGGATCTTGTGGAAGTGGGGATGACTTTCCAAGGAGCCACCTTGCAAGAGGATCCTCATTTTTAGCCAAAAAACTACGCCATCCGGAGCAAGCAGAACTTTTCTCCTGAGGGGAGGAATTCCACATGACCCGCATCTCTGGATAGAGCCGACAGTTCTGAAATTCTGGCTCCTGAAGCTAGGCTTAATAAGAATAACGTCTTTCTAAGAAGCATTATGAATGTACAAGACGAGTTGTCAGTATCTGATGCTAGTTTGAGGACATCATTTAAGAACCATGAGACTGCAGTAAGCCTTTGAGAAGGTCTAAGTCTAGCACAGGCTTTAGGGATAGACGTAAAGTAAGATTCAGTTAGGTCTATCTGGAAACCCAACTGGAAGATCTTCTTCAAAGCCGATTTATGAGTAGTAATAGTGCTAGCTGCTAAACCTTTTTCAAACAAGGATCTGAAAAAGGATATAGCTAAGTTAACTGTCATGGTTGTAGTGTTTGATTCTTTCAGGAAGGATGCTAATTTTTTTAACAGCTGAGTCATATTGTCTAATAGTTGACTCTCTCTTATCTGATTCTAGAAGAGGATGTTTTGTGGATCAATGTTAGCATCTTTGTTAGCCGCAAACTTCATGAAAGTCCATAAAGTTTAGGGTCTGAAGAATTCCTGAGGAAGCGAACACAGTCCTCATTTTGTACTGATTGTGACAGCCGGGATTGGAATCCGTTGAGGTCGGAGACCAATTCCAGAAGCAGAGGGATACAAGTTGCTCTTGGGCCAGTCTGGAGCAATCAGGGCTACTAGTCCTTGAAAGTCCTCAGCTTGCTCAAGACTTTCAATAGAAGATTCACTGGAGGAAAAGGACATAATTTTTCTCCACTGATTCCAATCTAACGACAGGGCGTCCGTGGCATAAGCCAGAGGGTCCAGGTTGGGGGCCACATAGCAAGGGAGCTTGTGGTTTGCTTGTGAAGCGAAGAGATCTACTTGGAGATCTGGGACTCTCCGGCATATCCACTGGAATGACCTGTCGTCCAGGGACCATTCTGATTCCAGAGGGACCGACCGGGACAAAGCGTCTGCTATCACATTTCAACCACCCCCGCCAGGTGAGTGGCGGACAGATGCCATTTGTTTGTCTGCTAGTGCAAAGATGGCTATCATGACATGGTTCACATGTTTGGATTTGGACCCTCCTCTGTTGATACAATGAACTACCACTGCACTGTCCAAAACTAGTCTTAGATGAGACTTTTTTGGGGGAAGAAGTCTCTTCAGGGTAAGAAATACTGCCATTGCCTCCAAGACGTTTATGTGGAGCTGGCGGAACTGAACTGACCAAGTCCCCTGAACTTGTTTGAATTGAAGAATATCCCCCCACCCGGACAGGGAGGCATCCGTGTGAATGGTTAACACTGGAAGGGGATATTGAAGGGGTACTAGTTTGGCCAGGTTCTTCACTTTTGTCCATGGACGGAGCTGATTGCGAAGGATCTGTGGAAATTACTGACAACTTGTCTCGAGATTTGGCGTTTGCTCTCGATCGCCAAACTCGGTTTATATCTTTCAGCCTTGCTTGTTTCAGGAGGATGTCTGTCATCGAGGCAAACTGAAGAGAACCTAGGATTCTTTCCTGGCTTCTCCTTGATGTTTGTTTGCATTTGAGAAATTGTTTCACAGACTTGGCTATTTCTTTCCGTTTGACCACTGGAATTGACAGATTGTGGGAAGACAAATCCCATTGGATTCCTAGCCCACTGAAAACGAGACTCTGGAGTAAGTCTGGATTTCTATCTGTTTATCTGGAACCCCAGATGTTCCAGAAATTGAACTACCTTTTTCGTGGCTTTGAGACATTCCTCGACTGTTGGTGCCCAGATCAACCAATCGTCGAGGTATGCTGCTACCATTATCCCCTGAGTTCTCAATTGTTGAACCACCACTTCTGCTATTTTCGTTAATACCCTGGGGGCTACATTCAGACCGAAGGGCATCACTTTGAATGAGAACGTCTGATTTCCTAGTTTGAGCCTAGGAATGGGCGGAAGTGCCTGGCTATAGGGATATGATAGTATGCTCTGTAAGATCGATGGAGCATGTGACGGCTACGAGGAAGTAAGGTCTTACCTGCGAGATGGTAAGCATTTTGAACTTGTCGCAACGAATGAAAGAGTTTAGCCTTGACAAGTCTAAGATTACCCTTCTTTTTGTTGAGCCTTTGGCTTTGGCACGCTGAATAAGCGACCTTGAAATTTTAGATGCTTGACTCTCGCAATAGCTCCTTTCTGAAGGAGTTCGCTCGCATAATCTGTCAATTCCTTTGAAGGTTCCTGATAAAATGATTTGATTGGAGGGGGATCTTTGATCCAACTCCAACCCAATCCCTTGGACACTATGCTCTGTGCCCAATTGCTGAACCCCCCCCCCACCTGTGACGGAAGAGGAACAGCCTCCTCCTCCTACCTGGGGAGCCTCACTGTTGTTGGCGGGTTGACCTCCACGCCCTCCTCTGAACTGTCTACCCCTTGTTGCTCTTCCTGTGCCACGCTGGCGAAAGTGGCCTCTCGCTCTGCTACCTCTCGACTGCCTATTAAAGGGAGGGTAAGCCTGACCTTCATACATAGGGTTGAAGGCCGGCGAGAGTGCGTAGGAGGTCGAGGGTTTGCGACTGAGGAGACAACAGGAGGATGGGTTGGGTCTGTTTTGAGGTTGAAGGTTGTCCCTGTTGGGTAACTGGGGACGGCCTGAACGAACTGCTGTTGCTGCTGATGTTTTGGTAAGGCTGGAACCTTTTACCAGACTTCTTTAGTTTCTTACCAGCAGCGGGGGCAGATTCTTGTTTCCTCTTAGAGGAGATACCCCACCTAGCTCTAAGGCTCTGGTTGAGCCTAGCAGCCTCATGGTGCACCTCATTCACCGCGGACTCTGGGAAGAGGTCCGCCCCCCACATGCTGGAAGCCAGGAGTCTATTAGGTTCGTGTTAATAGTGCATTCCTGCAGAAAGTGCTTTCGGCAGTTCCTCCTAGCTTGGAAGAAGTCGAAAGCATCCGTCTGAACTGTTTTGAAGCTGAGACTTGGCCAGAATCTTAAATAGAGGTTCTGTGCCATACGATAGAGCAGCCATCTCAGTGATAATTAGAGAGTTGAGGGATCTTCCAACCTAGTTCGGGCGTCGAACTCTGCCTGGATCAAGGTATCAGGCAGCCTTGAAGCTTTTTCGCCAAACTGGTCCATTGCACAGTCCGGTTTGAGCTTACCAAGCGTGAATGTGGCAGGCAAGTTCTCCCCACAATTCTCCGAAGGCTGGAAAGAGCGGAGAAGTAGAATCTGCTTCCCTCAGCTGTGGCATGGGCTCATCCTTGAGGACTGCCTGAAGAGTCGCTTCCCTACTATTTTGGTAGCGAACGGAAGAAGAAGCCTCCTCCTCCGTCGCAAAAATAGTGAAAGGACTCTTGAAAAGCCTGGAGCTTAGTGTTGGTACACTCCCAGTCCTCAAGGCAGTGAACCCATTCCCGCTGAGCGTGCTCTCTACTATAAAGCACGTTCTCTCTGGAGATCTTGTCCTCCCTAGTGAGGGCCGCCACGGTCAGCCTAGCATATCCAATGAAAGGCTGAGTCAATCCCGGAGGATAAAACTCGAAGTCCTCAATCCTTCGAGTTCCACACTCCGGGACAGAGATCATACCGTCCTTGAATGGAGCGTAAGCGGCCACTCTCCATGGGTTATCCATGGAGAAGGCTGGTAGCGACTCATAAGGAGGTAGCTGGAGAATGCCAGCACCTGCTACTGGGGGACTGGATGAGGAGGCCTGAGCACGCCCAGCTACTCGGTCCTCATTCTTCTCTAACTCTGTTAGAGAGATCTTGGATGGGACTGGCCCGACTGACTAAGGGTGCTCGACAGCTGTGCAAACATCTGTTCGAACTTGGTTCCGAGGGCGGAGACCTGCGAGCCTACCATCTCTCCTACCTGTTGCATCCACTGCTGAGAAGGCAGTGGGATCAAAAGGTGCTCGGTCCCGCTACTCCAACCGGCGTTGCCGGAGTGGATTGCGGGGAAAGGAGGCCGGAGAAGGCATTGGCTCAGCAGGAGCACGAGCTTCTCCTTAGAAGCCTTGACTTCTAGAGCTCTTGGAGTATGAGAGCTCGGCTTAGCCTTCACCGCGTCAGCATAGGAAGTCGAAGACTTCTTTACTGAAGAAGACGACGACGACTTTTTAGAAGTCGTCTTATGGAGGGTCTTCTGTTCTCTCTGTCCCTTCACCTTTGGGGGTACAGAGAGAGCGGGAGAGCGGGCAGGGATCTCAGATCCCGTAAAGCCTTGGAAAGAAGCAGTAGAAGGGACAGGAGAAGATCCAGGAGCGCCCAAGGAAAGACCTTGGGCGCCCGACACACCTACCTCAACCAACAAATCCTCCGCACCCTACCGCATAGGCTCAATATTTAGGTCCAAGGTTGCGACGTCTGGGACCGGCTCTTGCGTGGCACGGCCCCCCGAACGAACTGCTGCACCTTCGCTGGATGGAGGCGATGAGAGGGGCTGCGAGATAGGGTCAACGTATCCTGTTGATTTGCCGCCAGGGAAGATCTGGACGGCCAGCTTCTTATCCAAGATGTATGGCTGGCCTTGGCGGCGTTCTTCCGAAGTCGCCCACCCAAGCCTTCAGGGTTGCTAGGGCGACTTCCTTCACGGCGGCAGCCTGAAAGAGAAGGCGAAATGAAGCTTCTAGTGGCGGGGACGGGGTTTAACAAGCTTATGACTAAGTGTTATTAGTAATACGATAAAGAAGTCAAAATCGACTCTTACCCCCCCCACCAGCTGACTGACAAGGTCATAACAGATGGTGCAGGCTTCCGGGTTGCCAGACGATCATGGCGTTGTGGGTCGTAGCACACGGGGCGTGAGTCCTGCACTCATCGTGGGCGCAGGGGTCGTACAGAGTCGATTGCACCCTAGGACCTGACAGTTGGTAGCCTGTAAGTGGAAAGATACATAAGTATCAGGAGAACACTTACAGCCTAACAATTGCTCCGCTGCATGCCGGAGCGAGAAAGTTAGATTAAACCAGAGCCCCGCCATAATACTGTGGTAACAAGATGGTTGGAGTTTGTCCAAGGCTACGCCGGAGGACAAGAGAAAGAATCCAACCAGGTGTGGTGGTGAGAGATGAAACCACGACGGAAAACGAC